>NC_081339.1:5968366-6133366 GCF_022539665.2 Daphnia carinata | reverse complement strand
AGTGCAGTGAAATAAAATCAATCATGTTTAACAGTAATTTAATTCGCTTTAAAATCACACTTGGCACGCTGGCAAATCGCCATGGAAAACGCAAACCAAAAGTTGTGGGTCGAAAACCGTCCCGTTGTCAGGACAATCCTGTAAATCAATTAAAAAGAAAACATGTTTAATCTTGATTTCATAACCTCAAAGGAGGAATACTTACGTAAAGATAGGCGTAGCCGTTGGAACATTTATAGAAAGTGGTACAGCAAGTACACGCTGGATTCGGATACAATCCACTAGGTTTTCCTTCACAGGTGAAGTAGGCTGTCGTCGGTGCTGGCGTTGTCGTTGTTGTAGTAGTAGTTGTTGTTGGTTTAGGGAGACGTGGTATACCGGTCGTATCATGGATCCAGTCGACGTAATAGCTAACCCGTGCACAAATGTTGGGTTTGGTCGAAACGGAGCATTCAACGCTCGGATCTCCAATCCATGCCACACCAACGACAGTAAAAGTATTCCAGTAAGCATTGTGATAATTCATTGGACCGCCATCATCTCCCTTTGTCACAAGCAATTAATTGTTATTTTATTTTGAGTAAAGGTGGAAAAAACTATTCGAGCAAAATCGAAGAAATCACGTGACAAAAATGGCGGTTGTAACTCGAGTCGCTGCAAATGATTTTATCGCCATGGAAAGGGCCAACATCAGCTGCCTTTTGCTGGCATAAACCAGTTGTTCCGGATGAATCGATGACGGATGATCGTACACTCCGCAATACTGGACTAGAGCCACTATTCACTACGGCCGGAACAGCGAGGAAAGACATACTTTAAAGTAAGAATAAATTTACTAGTAAGAAAAGGAAGTATACCGTCACTGGAGTAGTTTCCCCAACCTGTAATGGTCACAGTCCAGCCATCTAGACTGGGATCGTCAGGGTAGGGTAAACAAGCCGGTCTAACGTAATCTAAACCAATTAAAGTTTACAAATTTAATTTTTCAAAGCATCAACGAGAATGTGTTTTACCTGTCATGGTGGCGGCTACTGGCAGTTCTATAACCGCGATATCATTTTCCACGTCACCGTAACGCCAAAGTGGATGACTGATCCATTTTTTCGTAGAAAATTCTTGCCTTCCCAGACTGCTTGGGTTGTTGATATCGTGAGCACCCAGAACGACAGTAACGTTGACGACGCCATAGAGGCAATGGGCAGCTGTTAGGATCCAACGTTCATGGATAAGTGTACCTCCGCACTGTGCAGAAGTTCCACTCCAGAAGAAGAGTCGCAAGTAAGCCACCCATGGGAATTCATTGCGTAGTGTTTCGATGCCTCCTGTTATTCTGGCGGGCCGATTTGCAATGCCGCATTCTGTAGCATCATCTAGTTTCAAGGAGAACAAAAATAACATTTTACATCCTATCAATTAAAACTTGTTAAGTAAAACAAACAGCATTTACTTCCGACAACGACCAGAGCCAAAATGGCCAATAAAAAAGCAAAGTGAAATTGCTTTTTCATTTATGTCTTCTCCTGTACAATTTTTTTTAGAAAAATGGTTGCTGGTTGTTCAACTAGACGCCAAAATTAGAGTGAATTGGAACATGTTTGCAGCGTAAGACTTAAATAGTTTTTGATTTCTGCGTAGCTCCGTAGTCTTGCGTACAGTTGGATTAACAGAAGTTGTATATCAAAATTTGTTAATCTTTTCATTAATATTTTTCTGCAGGCTGCAGTGATACTTTGTAAGTGGACGTTGGACCTGTTGAAATTAGAGAGACAGGGGGAAAAAAATTACCTTTTGTTTGCTCATAAGGAATGGCAAACAAGTAAATACTGGGTTTTCTTTTAAAGTAGGCAGTAGTGAACTAGATAACAACATAATGTCACGGTGTAAAGATCGGTCGACGGGAGATCATAATCTTTAAGACATTGTGACACATAGGCTAAGACTAGGAGATTAGGTGCAAAATTGTGAAGAATTCGATACGCCATTTTAAAAATGTCATAATAGGCTACTGCGTATCCGGTCAAATGTTCAAACCTTTTGTTTGCAGGACATTTCTAAAGTAACAGCTTTTAAGTAGACTTTGAAAATTCAGACATGAACGATCCTGAAACTGTTGTTTAGCAGCTTTTTACTTGCAGACGACGCCATGACAGCGACGAATAAATATTCTTGAAATTCTAGAAGTTTTCCTACGTGTTTTCGTTTTTGGTCTAAGTCATTATTTGCTATCTTGTTAAGGTGTCAAGCTCTTTTATAAGGCAAACAATCCAAATGGAAACTGCGGAATCCCCGTCGGAATTAATTCGGTAATAGGAAAATTATTAGAAAATTAATCTATTTAAAATACTACTGATTGATAATTCTCTCCAATTCCCTCTTTAGTCAGGCTAATTCAGCTTTTGTTTCGGAAGATTACGCCGAAGCAGCCGAGGTAATTTCTATAGTATTTCAACACCATCCTGCAAATATATAATCTTACATTTTATTCAAATTGTAGCTGTATACCAAAGCCATCCAAATTGATGACAGCAAACCAGAGTACTACGTAAACCGTGCCCACGCTCTTCAGAAACTTGAACGTCACACAGAATCCAAATCTGATGCTCAGAAGGCCATTGATCTTAACCCCGCAGACCCCAAAGCTTACCTTAGAAAGGGAATAGCTTGTTTCCATCTGCAACAGTACGAAGAAGCATATGAAGCCTTCCTAGCAAGCTCAACTCATGGGGGTAAAAACTTTTACACACCTTTCTTTGACATGTTATAAAAAAAAAAACCTACCATAGGTAATGATGCTGGTATTCGGCAATGGTTAACTTGGGCAGAAGAAAAGCTTCTTAAAAGTAAAAAAACTCCAGTTGCTGTCAAACATGATTGGTATCAGACAGAAAGCCACGTCTGTGTTACAGTTCTTGCAAAAAATCTCAGCCCAGATTCTGTCAGTATAGAATTTGCTCCATCAACAGTAAGTTTTTCTTTCAATGATGTCATAAGTCCTCTTGATTGTGATGTTTTCCTTTGCCAGATGATGATGAAAGCCAAACTACCAGATGGAACGGATTACGAGCTCAATTTGAACCTATCTTTCCCAATCGTGCCCGATCAAAGCTCATATACGGTGATGAAAACTAAAGTCGAAATCAAAATGAAGAAATGCGACGGTATTCGATGGAGCTCGCTCGAAGGTCAAGCACCAGCTAATGTAAAGCAGATTCCTGTAGCAATCCCTGAATCATCTACACAGCCACCTGTTTACCCTTCATCATCTGCTAAAAAGAAGGATTGGGACAAGATCGAGTCTGAGATCAAGAAAGAAGAAGCCGAAGAGAAACCGGAAGGAGAAGCGGCCCTGAATCAGCTGTTTCAAAAGATTTACTGCGACGGATCGGACGAAATTCGTCGGGCTATGAACAAATCATTTCAAGAGTCTGGCGGAACTGTACTCAGCACAAATTGGAATGAGGTGGCCAAAGAAAAGGTCTCAGTCAAACCGCCTGACGGTGTCGAATTCAAAAAATGGGATGAGTAAACTCTGGCTCTACAATCGTGTTTTAAACAGAAATGCCACGCTTAAATATTTTGCCTGGTGAATTTTGTATCTGCGTCTGTTTCAACCATCACAAAGTCCCCCACATTCTTTCAAAATAAATCGTTTTGCATCATACCGTTGTTTTGGAACTTAATCGATTACAGGGTTGCTATGGTGATATAATAATTCAAACGAATTATCACAAGAACATTGTTCACCATGGAACTATCGAAGCTTGATATTAATGGACTAGCTCTATTATCGCAAAAGGTATAAAAGTGTACCTATCATGCTAGTTTCTTAGTACACTTTCTAATTTGTTCTGCTAGGTTTATCTTCCGATGATGGAACATTTAGCCCGTAGTGAAAACAACCAGGAATGGCTCGACACTTTGGCCGACTTTGAACAGTATTAGAATAAAAAATTATAGCATTCTTTGTAATTAGCAAAATATTACTTACATTGCAGATTGTTGGTTCACTTTCTGATGTTGGTGGGTGATCAAGATCTTACCAAACTTGAGAATCCGGTAACCCATAAAACCAACAAAGCCTTCCCGGTATTATCATCATTATCGTTGGCCGTAGTAGTTACTTATTCAATTATAATTAATGACAGACCAGTTTCCCTTCATTGAGGGATGAGTACGTTTTTTGGCAAAAACAAATGATGGAGTTAAGTCATCAGCAACAATGGATGGTGCAGAATTGGGGAGAAACGACTATAGAGACAGACTCGACCCTACGCCAAGTTCACTACACTTTGAAACTCTTCCGGCTAGTCAGAGATCCTATCCAGGTGTCGTTCTATTTGCTTTGAAAATTTCATTCATTAACTAAACGGAATTCAAAAAGGTATTTACCGAGAAGAACACGATGAAAGGAATTGATTTTTACGTCAAATCGCTGGCCAGTTCTTTGAAGGCCGTGATACTGCAGCCCAGTTCAAAGTCTGGAATACATTCGAAATTCGTGGAACTGGTTGCCAGCAACACTCAAGTATTAGCACGATGGATGTTGCGCATCTTACAGCCAACAAATCTATTGAAACCGGAAGCGGATCTCGTTGTCAACGCCCTCAAAGTCTGGGAAACGCAATGGGCTGAATCCAAACTAGAAGTTGTGGGTAAATTAACCGGCCCAGAGTTTTCCGCCATGTTTTTGGCTACTCGAACAGTTCTGGAGAGCATCCAAACAGTACAATCTCTCATCAAGGTTTGCTTTAATAAATAAGAAAATGTTAGAATTAAAATTAAATTACCGTTTTTGACTAGGAGACAAAGGCTCTGCGAGAAATGACGGAACAGATTGACGATTACTTTGCCCGTCAACGGCTAGCGGCCCTTATCCAAGACGATTTGGAACAGAGAATCGTCAATCTTGATATCAAACTATTCTTGGTTGATAATCAAGAAGAATTTCAGAAATTTGTGCACAGTCATCACGATGCTCAGAAACGTACAGAAGCTGAAATTAAAGCCACCATAAAGCACGTCCTCGATGCTCAGTAAAACGATTTCAATTCGTTAATTACGAAGGCCATTGAAAACATATTTGAACTTTTCAGCACTTCGTTCGAGGGCCTGAAATTATTAAAGAAAATCATCGACAGATCGCAATTGCTAACTGGAACACATTCGGGTGGATTAGATGAATTTCTAGAACAAAACCAACGAGAACAACTCAATCGATTGTCGACGGAGCTTCGTCTTATCCGAAGAGGATTCGACATGACGGACTATTTGAACGAGAAGGAAGTCGGCGAGAATGTGGACATGGCTCATCGACTGTTTGAACGTCGGTTACTCTATCATCGAGTCAAACTCTCTTTGCTCACAATTTTCCCTGATCCAAGTGACTGGGATAAAACAGCAGCCTCAACTAAAGTATATTCCTACCTGCATTTTCATTAAATATAAATTTTAAACGATTTAACCAACAGATCAAAGAGCAATACGTTGAACTGGCCAAATACCTGAAATCGACGGAAGATAAACTTCACAACAAGTGGTTCACTACTGTGCAGAAACGGGCCAACAAGGCAATGACATGTCCCATCTTGAAAAAGACGGCCAAAGGATATGTGACGACACTCCAAGACACTCTGATGACTATCTGGGACGAAACTCGATTATTCCTGCAGACGCGGTTTCAGGTGCCTCACGTGTGCCACATTTTATTGATGCAGAAACCTGATTTGATCCATCACAATCGAGCTATTGTTGCCATTCTGGAACGTTTGGCCTCGGTTGTTGAAAAACTAACCCCGTTCGAGTTTGTTGTTCTCAACAGCTGCTATTCATCGGTGGAAGATGGACTGAATCTAGGCACGAATCACGTCACTTGGCCATCTCTTTGTCTGGCAAGTTACATTCAAGAATTGATGGAGAGTGTCGAGAGGTTTCAAGGCATGGCAGAAGACGTGGCTCTCATTTCCACCTTGCTGGACAGACGAATTGCTCAGCTTAACGATTTCCGATTGCTCGTCGACACTCAAAATGATCTCAGTCCAATCATTTGCACTGGTCCACCGTCAGCTTCCCAATTCTTCAAAAAACTAAGTCAATCAGGCGATGAATTCTTCCAAAACGTACGTCGAGTCGTCTCAGACTTGCCACCTATTCTTCTCCAGGTATATAAAAACTTTATAAGAACTGCAACACAAAAAAATGTAAATAATTAAATATTTCAGGTGGAAAGTATTGTGTGCAATTCACAAACGGGATCAGCTCCGGAATTGCAGAATTATTACGACTATTGGCGAGAAAAGATTTACGCGGCTATTTTGAAAGCCGTTCAAACCCAACTGTTTGACGCTATGTCCAACTTATTGGAGAACGGGCCAGCTCAATTTATTGTTCAACTGTCTCTTCGGGATAGTAAAGTGACAGTCGAGCCGGACTTGGAGTCTATCGAGCGGGACATATCTAGTATTTCCCATCACTGGATCGAATGCAGCGCCATCGTACCCGACTGGCAGGAAGGATCTTGCATCGCATTACCCGTGGATGAACGTTCTCTTCATGATCGACTCAGTCGCGAACCTCTGCTTAAAATCACCGTCCAACGCGATCAGGAGCATTGCAAACATCTCGTAGGTAAACTACGGGACATCATCGACCGATGGAAGGATTGTTCGGAACTGTGGAGCGTTAATAAGATGGCCGCATGCGAGAAATTAAGACGTACTTCGCCCACGTTATCGCAATACGACGAACAGATGCAGTATTATCGCAACTACTGGAGTGATCGCGTTGGCGCCATGGAAGCTCAAGTTGTCGCTTCCTGTATCACGTTGCAGATGAAACAGTTGAAAATGTCGGCACTGGAACACATCAGAGAGTGGATTCGGCAACTGGGGGCTACCTGGATGGCTGGCACGAAAGATAAACTGGAAAAAATTGATGAACTCGTTAAGATTAGACACTTACAGACGGATGGTAGTACTGATATCGATATTGAAATTCTAATGACCCAAGTGCAGGAGAGTTGGCACCGACTGGGTCATTACAATATCATTGCGTCAGACGAGGCCAGTGCAAAATTAAAGACCGTGCAACTACGTCGAGTTCAGACTAAATTGAAGGCAGTTCAATTTAATGCGAAAAATGCAAAAGAAACAGATGCAATGTAATGAGAACGAATATACGATGGAACGTGTGTGGCGCAAAGCAAACGAGTTAACTCGTGATTTTTTTAAGCTTTCTTCTAAAATTCCAGTTTTTCATTGATTGAACGGACAAGGGACAGATGTTGAGATATTTCATTCGGGTCACCCCAGAAGACTCGAGGGACCTGTAGGTGATTTCATGTGATTATTAAATTTTTTAAAAGAGTTATATCTATCACTTCCAACCTTGAGGTCCTTTGTCTTGCTCTCTTTGGAAGTGTATTCCCGTAACATATACTGGTTGTCTTTTTCGTAGTAGAGTCGGGTATCGTTGATGCGGATCAACACGTCATCGACGCGCAGATAGAAACGCAATAAAACAAAAAAACCACTTGGCATAACTCTCTGCATGAAAATAGTAAAAAGTTTGGTTCAAGGGTAAAATAAATGTTGATAAATTCCATACCACTTTGATGGAAAAGGAAGCGCAACCGTGATCGGCCAACTCGTCCTCGTACAAATGAATCTCGTCGAAAAAGAGAATCTTTTCCTTTTGTTTCAGTTTATCCATATCAATATTCAAATCCGTTGCAGTCACCACCATATTGCCAAGCACAGTTCCTCGATAATCTGTGGTGAATGTCCAATCGAATGGGTGGCTGACTTTATGGGAAATGTTCATGTCTGCCCTGAAGAAAGTTGAAAAATCAATGAGACAATAGGCAAATTACAAATAAAACAAGTTGATTTTAAAGGCGACCATTACCTGGATTCATTCCAAGCTTCTGCAATAGCTACCTTAACTGAATCTTCTTTATCGTTTACAAGCTTCAATGCATCCAATGCATTGAATTCGATCCCGGCACCACTAGACAGTTGGATTCGTAAAATGTTATCAGGAAACACCATGTCAGGCAGGTGAGGGATAGAAAGTTGATGAAAGGCTTCGTGGTGAAGGCTGCATGGTGTGCTGCTAGGTGATTTGGAAGGTAGAATGTGGTTTTTAACTGTTTTTAAAATCCATGGCGGATAATCAAAGCTTTCTTCCGTCGCAACAGGAGTGGAAACGACGTTCCTGCTCATGCCTACGATTACCAAGTTTAAGGTCTACAATACCGAAAACAATGAGTCTTGGTTTCCTTGATCAACACGGAAAACAGATCTTTTAAATATTAGTGAATACTATTTTTTATTTTTGTTGCTTAATCTGAATCCAACAAAAACTCTCGTTTTGGAGGGAACAATGTGCGGTGGAGAATAAAATAGCAGACGACGATATCGGTGGTGATCAAAAATTCGAAATATTTAATTCAAACTTAAGTTAAAACACAAAAAATTACAGTAATTTCCTTAATTAGTCGGTAGTAATTTTCGTGGGAGGTTCATAAATCTTACAACACAACAAACAATAAATATAAATAAAATTTTGGCAACCGCCTTCCGAATACTGGATTAAAATTCAGAAAGGCAACGCTTTGTTGTGAAATCCTAACATTCTAAAGAACTGAATTGCTGTAAAGATAAAAAACTTGACAGCCGGAACCAACATATTTATATTGGTTATTTCATTTTTTGTAATGGATATAATATTCCACGAAAAGGTATTGTCTTGTCGATTGTTCCTGAAAATATGGCTCGTAATACTGCATCAGTTTTTAAGAAAAATTAACTGTGATATTTTGTTTTGTCAATGTGAAACTACAGCAACAAGGATCGTTGTGCGCTCAACATTGCCTAAATGCGCTTTTACAGGGGCCTTACTTCACAGCTGTGGATCTTGCAACTATAGGACACCGTTTTGATGAGGAGGAAAGGGCTCGAATGGCTGAAGCTGGAGTTTCCAGTGACGAGTACAATCGGTTTCTCCAAGTAGATTATACTTATTTAATTGATGGCTTTTTAAGTTAATTGTCTTTTTGTTGTTGCCAGGAACCATCATCAAATGTGGATGATAGTGGCTACTTTTCTGTTCAAGTTATCTCAGAGGCTTTATCAGTTTGGGGGCTGGAACTAATCCCCTATAATTCTTCTGATCCCCGTGCAGCTTTGGCTAGACAGTGTCCCATGTAAGCATCAAGCTGTATGTTATAAAACAGATTGCTTATTTGTAGTAATATGCTTTGTTTCAGGAATGAAAATGCCTTCATATGTCACTATAGAGACCATTGGTTCTCAATTCGTAAACTGGGCAGACAATGGTTCAATCT
Source organism: Daphnia carinata (assembly GCF_022539665.2). Taxonomy (NCBI): domain Eukaryota; kingdom Metazoa; phylum Arthropoda; class Branchiopoda; order Diplostraca; family Daphniidae; genus Daphnia; species Daphnia carinata. The sequence goes on along the minus strand of NC_081339.1, from coordinate 6,124,023 downwards.
GAATTCCATCCTCTCAGGCCCTGAGCTCCTGTCAGACACATACCTGTCTCTCTTCTTAGCCCAGCTGCAGACCGACAAGTACTCCATCTTCATAGTTGTGGGAGATCTGCCTAGTTGTGAGGCTGACAAAGTTCTCGCTTTGGCGCCTCTCTCTCCCCGCCATTTTCGGAAAGCTCCAACCAAGAAGCAAGAGCCAGAAGAGGATGACGAACAATTAAAAGCTGCACTGGCCATGAGCTGGAAAGAAATGGAAGAAGGAGACGATCAAGAAGCCCTAAACAAAGCCATACTTCAGAGTTTGCAAAGCAGCCAACCAATCGCCGAGCCGGAAGTAAAGGCACCACAAGTAAATTTCAACGCTGATGACGATCTAAGACGCGCCATAAGTTTAAGTTTGAGAGGTGATCAAGAAGAGTCTTGTTCATCGACAGCTGCAGAAGCCTCTACATCGTCAGCCATTACAGACTCGATTGAGTTTATTCGACAAAGACGGCTGCTCCGATTGGACCAATCAACGGCATCACCAAATAACCCTTGATTTCACAATCTCTTATTTGTCATGTAATTATTTTTTCGCTGTTATAATATTCCCCCGAAAAAGGACTAAATTCCTTCGTATGAAACGGAATAACGTGTTGTCGATACAACCTGTGTTATAACTGCTTCGATCTTATTCATGAAGTCATAAGCTAATAATCTTACTAATAACAATTTGGTTATGAATACAAGTCGCAATAGCGACTAAACGAAATAATTTGCATGGTATTTATGACGCATTTGTTTCACAGGGGTTTTCTCCGTTGCCCAAATGCTAGAGAAACGTCCGATTTTAAATTAAAACATGCTTAGTTTCAACATGCCATTTCATCTAACTACTGACGCAAGAAGTTGTTGTTTCATTAACCAAATTTCCAAGCAGAATGCACCGAGGTTTGAACTGTGCCCATACCACTAAACAATACATTGTCTGCTGATAACCATCTCCTGTTCACAAATAATGAAAACAGACAGCTGTTTCTTTTACTGATCCTAGATTAAGATTAAACGGAGGATTAATAGAGGTGTAGAGATTCTGCTACAAAGATGCTTACTTTGTATTCTTCACTGAAGGAAATAAAACTGAACGGGTTCAGTATAATCGATTGTTGCAATGGTTTCATTATTGTCCCCAATAACGATGCATTGCGTCCTGTTGCTGTAGAAATTTTCCGTGACGGAGTGTGAGTTGTTCATGTGGTTGCTGGAAACGGTCAGCCACGAAATGAATCGTCGCAGATCGCACGCAGCCGGAAATGCAGGTTGTCCCATTTTGTGGACGCTGCGTCATTTCAGTGAAATCCAGTAGCCATTTCATCAATTCAAAGGATTGAAAATAATAAATTACCTGGTTGAATTGGTAGAGTAGCGAATTCGGATGCCGGCCCTTTCGACGCAGATGCCACTGTAGTAGAGATCGTCGATGTGCAGCATGGGCGTCGTTTGGAACGACGCCAACATCGGGACGATCGTATTGCCAGGGAACAACACGCCCGGTCCAAAGAAATAACGCGGATAATCTCCCCACGGCCATTCCTCGTACGTCAGACCCCATTTACCACCTGATTTTGTGGACGAAATGCGAAGGGGATGATAAGAAAATACCTTTGCATTTTTCCTAAATTACCTCGTGCTGGCCAAAGATTTCCAGCTGAATTTCCAAAAATGGTTAGATTGGCGTCGTGACGGGGCTGAGATTGGACGAATTGAACAAGATTGCGAACGTTGACGTAGACATCGTCATCCACTTTGAAGAGGAAATCCACTTTGGAACAATTCCGGGTGTGCAGCCAATTGAAAAGTCCAGCCACTTTCAGCGACAAATTCCTGTACGTATCGACCATTTCGATTTGAATAATATCGCCGTACTTTTGACTCTCTTCTTCGATCCGATTTTGAGTCTCTACTTTATCCGGTTTGCCCACAACGAAGGCGATTCCAACGACGCCCATCAGGCCTTTGTCTTGTTCGGCTTTCAAATGTTTTGGCCACAGGTGTCTCGATGTGTTTCGCCTCTCGAAATTGCCTGCACCCGAAATGATGGCTAAAAACACAGTGCGATTGACACCGGTGACATCTTGGCAAGGAGGGACGGTGAGTGGATATTGGAAGGACAGCACGTCGTTGATGACTGGACCGAATTCCGGTTTGAGCGGTTCGATTCCGTCTAATGGCAACATGCCTAATCGAGCCACATTGTACCGCGTGTAGAATTCCACTCCGGGATAGGCCATCTGACGTGAAACGTTTGAAAAGTAATTGAAGAATTCTTGGTGGACAGTTTCGTTCGCTTGGAGCATTTGAATTTCTTTTTCAAGACGTCGGATTAATTGTTCTTCTCCGTTTTCTATGACTTTCTCAAGCCATTTGATTTTCTCGCCTAAAGTAACACTTAATTGCCGTTCATTTTCAATCAGCTTAGCCATGTTTTTCATTTCTTCCTCGTGAGCTTGCATTTTGACTTCTAAAATCTGTTTTTCTTCTGATAAAATGTTGATTCTCTCATCTAAATTTGGGGCCGATCGTAACTCTACCTGAAATTGAAGGTCCATTATTCTACCCGTGAAAAATCAGTTCAAATTTAGTACTGGATATACCTGCTGTTGATTGTGGAATTCGTCGGATGGTTGTATGTAGTAGATGAAATAAATAAAACTGACAATGACCAATAACATCAAAATCCAAAAAACAATTGGAAATCGAGTTCTTAAGTTGACGACAGTGCTGGGCGTGCAATTTCCTTTCATTTCCGGTCACTTTAAACTTCACCAATCCCGGTCTATTGTTTCAAATGGTGCCGGCCAATTGTTAAAATCACGCGGGGATACACAGTCGCATCATTTTGAGCTGACCTAGTAGTTTGAAAAGTGAGGACGGCACTGGAGTAGGTTTTCTTGCCAAATAAAACGAAAATGCTTTTCAAGTTATCTCCGCTTTTATACGTAAATACCTGTTTTCTATCCTCTTGATAACAAGGTAATATAACAAGGTATTTAGAGGCGTATGTCACCATCGTTGCTAGAAACATAAGCAACATTATCCATGCACTCATTTGTTAACATGAACATTTAAATTTAAATATAGATGAATGTTAACGACCCGAGGGGACATTACGATCTGCAGTCGTATGCTCTACCACTGAGCTATACCCCCTCTTTTGCACGAATAGAGTGATTCAAGAAATCACCGTAAACGTACAAGCCAAGATCAACTATTAGACCTTCGCATTATTGATTTGTTGCTTTTATCTGGCTTCACAACCACACGTTTTAATCATCGCAATTCCTGCTTTTTTAATTAAAATTCAATATTTTTTAGGTGCTTAATATTTTAGGCTCTGTAAAATAAAACTGTGAGGGCTGGGTGTGATCGATTGTTATGTTGATTCCATTGGATCCACCAACAATGCACTGGGTCCTGTTGTTGTAAAAATCGTCGGTTGCATTATGCCAGAGTTTCCATTGATTCTCGTAGGGGATCAAAAACGAAATGTGTCGCCGCAGGTAGCACGGAGTGGGAGAATGTGGCAGACCCATCACAAAGACGCTAATTTTTGAACGTGAGTGCAAAACAAATGAACGTTACATAGCTCTAGCTATTGAAGGAAGGACTATAAATGACCTGGTTGCATTGATGGAGTAGCGGATGCTGACGCCGGCCTTTTCTCTGCACATGCCGGTGTAGTAAAGGTCGTCGAAAGGGCTCATGGGCGTCACCTGGAAGGCGGCCAATAGTGGAAGGATCGTGTGAGCTGGAAGTAAAACAGCTGGTCCCAAGAAATAATCGGGATATTGACTCCACGGCCATTCTTCGTACGTTAAAGCCCATTTTCCAGCTGTTTTTTTTTTTCAAAAGATATTCATTTCAATAGGGTTAAATTAAATTATTAATTTCACGCACCTCGTTGGGGATAAAAGATTCCGGGCGAGATTCCGAACATCGTGTAGTTGGATTGATGTTGAAACTGCGCCACGAAATGGGCCACGTTGCGCACGTTGACGTAGACATCGTCATCTACTTTTAACAGGAAATCCATTTCACGACAGTTTCTGTACAGCCAATTGAATAAACCAGCCACTTTGAAGGATAAATTCCGGTAGAAATCAGATATATCTATTTGTATCATGTCACCAAAAGTTTCGCTTTCTTTTTCGATTTTGATTTGCGTTTCGTTTTTATCCGTTCGACCGACAACGAAAGCGAAGCCAGCCAGATTTAGCAATCCTTGTTCACAATCGGCTTTCAAACGAGTCATCCATGTTTGGCGGATGACTTCCCGCTTGTGGAAATTATCCGGCGCTGAATTGACGGCTATAAATACTAAAGGTCCAGTGTCATTCATTCCGACGTCGCGACAAGATGGGACAGTGATGGGATACTGGAACGAAAGTACATCGTTGATCACTGTACCAAATTCCGGTTTAAGTGGTTCGATTGCGTCTAATGGTAGCATTCCACGCAGTGCCACTATGTAACGCGTGTAATTCTCCACTCCAGGATATGAAGTGTTGTATAAAATGCGAGATGCGTCATAGAAAAAGTCTTGATGAAGCTTCGCATTGGCTTCCAGCACTTCTTTTTGTTTTTGCAATTGTTGAATCAGTCGGTTTGTTGGAATCTGTCCTGACAGCTTTGCTGTTACTTGGCCCAGTAATTCAATTTTGTCTATTAAGGCAGCATTCAAATGTTGTGTAACTTTGAGTAAGGTAGTCATGATTTTTTTCTCTTCTTCCCATAATTTTAACTTTAACTCCAAGATCTGCTTTTCGTTTATCAACACATTGATGGTTTCTTGTCTTCTTCGCATGCTCAAATCTGATTCCTGTAAAATTGAAACGAAATAATATGACATAAGATCTTTTGTAGAAAATGCTTATAGCATGTCTGTACCTGTTGATTGGTGTACAGTGTGGTTGGTTGAATGACATAGATGATGGAACAGCCAAATATCAACAACGAACCCAAAACTGCAAATGTGTTGAGGTTATTACCACACCCACAGTTCATTTTTTTTTTAAATTCTGACAACGTTATTTCATTTAGAATTCCATCCAAAACAGCCAAATGCCGTTTTTCTCGTCCAACGTGAGGCTGACAGTAAAATGTATCGTTTACTGAAACGCCCAACGCTACGCTGAACGCCCAACAATATTAAACAACTCCTATCTCTTTACGATAAGTTATGTACATGTTATCTCTGTTTTCATTTCAAGTAGAAGAAAAAGCTAGAACGCGTATGCGACAACGTGTCTGTGTGTCACATACACATACGTAGAAGCAAAAATAGAAATATCTATCGCCTATATATAATTAAGAAAATAGTAGACTAGAATATAGACGTATACAGCAACACCATGACAACAGCTCTAGTTTTGCCCGTTTAAACACTGCCATCCATCGACACATTTGTGTAAATGTTGATTCTTGCTGACGACCTGAAACGCACTGAATTAATTGTGTTTAACATTCTTTCCATGTGCGCAACATATGTGCAATGGAAAGTCTAGCATTCGCACATTGTAATACAGGAAAATAATTAACAATCGATACACTTTGCAACTATAAAAGATAACACAACTTTCGTAGGAAACGCACACGTTGGTGCAACATGGCAAAGAAAAGGTTACCATGCCTCAATTGATGAAAATTGAATTTCTTCTCCTCGTTTTCGGTTGGTGCATCTTAATTGCCAGTCTTGATGCTGTGGAGCCAAAGAACATGGAGCAAATCGCCAGCAGTGGCTACGTAAAAAACGTTTTGTCCCCTTGTTTTCTTTTACTGCATTCGCCATTTTGTTGCCCTGCCTCTACTTTTGAGGAATAGAAGAAGAAGGCATGGTAACATTTTTCAAACAAAAGTTTTCTTTGTTCTCAGAATTTGAGTGGGAATGACAGTGTTCCCAGCTCTATTGTCGGTGACACATCGACAAACGTGGTCGTCCAACAGCGAAGGCAACGCGGGTGCAAATATATCAATGTAAGTCAATAAATTAATTTTCGTGTAATGATAAGTAATCATTAATTAGTAAAACGTGTATTGTCCAGAATGTCGTGACGAAGAGACGAGAACAGAAAACGGGGCGATTATTCCCTATTCCTTTGCACGTGGTGAATGGAGATCGTGTGCTTTTAAAATAATCGCACCTAGTGATCAACGTATCCATTTGTCTTGCTCTGTTATCCAGCTCACCAACACCTTGTCTGTGCCATCAAGTTCGCTAAGAGTAAGTCTTGAATTATTACCTTGAGTGTGTAAGTTTGTAATTTAAGGTCGTATTTTTTCTTATGTTAGTTTAAAGGCGTGGCTGATGTCAACGTAAATCCTCCTTCTGTGAACAAAATCTATAGCTCAATTGGCATGGAAATTGTGTTGTTTTCTGAGCTACGTCATGGTGACTGGTTTGAGTGCAGTTGGGCCACATGTAGAGCTAAAACCGCTAGACAAGAATCTGTTGCTTTGTTTCAAAGTGAGTCTTGCCTTTCAAAATGTAGAATAGGTTTGCTTGACTAACCATTTCATTTTCATTGTTGGCATGTCGCGACAAGAACTCGACAGCAGCTAGTGGCATTATTCAACCTCTTATCAACTCTACTGACGAATGTGTTTTTCCCATCACTGCGCCGTCAGATCAACGCATAGAAATCTCCTGCTCCTTCGTCAATTTCACTTATTTTGACAGTTGGTTGAGGGTGAGTCATTTTTTTTGTGCGATTCCATTGCGTCGTTATACTTTGTCCTTTTTCACGCAGCTTTAAGGCATCGTCGATATTGGTGTGTCGATACCTGTCAAGAGAATTTACATCACCTAAAGCAATCAACTCAAGTTGCACGCACGACTGAGACAATCTGAATGGTTCGGTTGCAAATGGACCACTGTGTTCAGGCAAATTTCGAATGTTATTCAACGTAAAGCATATATTTCTTATCTTAAAGAATTTAATCCAATCAATACTTGATGTTGCAGTTTGTCGTGATGCAAGTTCAGCAGCCTCAAATGGAACCATTACTCCTTTTAGAGATATTGTCATTTTAGCATCAATGCACTGATCCGCTATCAAGTTAAAATATCTTGCACGGTACTCAACTTTAAAAGTGTTACGAGTTTCTTGAGGGTATCCATTTTATTTCTTTTTAAAGAAACACAGTAGATACTACAAACTAGTTTTTGTTGTTCAATTTAGCTCGAGTATATCGCAGAAGCGAACGTGAGTAAGCCCGAACGGAGCAAAATCTTCACTTCAATCGACCGAGGTTTGCGATTGGAATCTATTTTTGACAATTTCGATTGGTTCGAGTGCAATGGACCACAGCTCCCAAAAAGAGGACTCCATCCACAACGACGAGCTAACAGCACGTTCCCACTTATTACAGTATAAAATTTACTTCAAATTGTAGTTTACTTGACAGTGAATTTTTTCTCCTTAAAACGTCTCAGTGTCGTAAAATTATGCCGTAACAGCCAGTGGTATTATTCGACCGTTGGATAATTACACGGCACTTGTCGGAGATGGACGCTATTGCAATTTCAGGATTAGCGCGCCCGTCGACCAGTTTGTTCAAATATCCTGTTCTATTGTCTACACAAGCACCTCCCTGTCTTTGGAAGTAAGACGGTTATATTCTTTTAACTCGCCAATTAAATATAGACATAATCTTTCATTTGCATCGCATTAGATTCGTAATGTGCTCGACGTTGAAGCCAGTCCTCCAGTTTTGAACCGGGTCTACACTTCGAGAACGTATTACCTGGACGTGTACTCTCGCCTTCGCAAACCGGACTGGTTTTCTTGCAGGAGGACAATGATTCCAGCACCTCCATCGACCATGACGGATTAAAAATGTAGGTTATTTCTGAATACCTTAATTTAATAAGTGAACAATAGATGGCACTTCATTTGATTTCGGTTGAAAGTCTGTCAGCATGGAATGGTTTCGACGGCCAACGGGACTATCCGACTAATAGACTGCATAACTGCGGGAGAATGGAGATATTGCCTATTTTACATCGTGGCACCTGTTGATCATCAGATTTATTTTCTTGCTAGGCAGTCCAGTTAACTACCAATACGAGTACATTTACTGTAAGACAATTCTCAAATAGGTACTTGTAGTACAGGTATTCTAATGTCGACATTTAAAAAATTAGATGACTGGAGCAATTGAGGGTGAAGGGCTTTAACTGCTAAGCGATGGTTCTTATTTGAAGCCTGAATTAAACAAGATATATCTGTCAAAAACCAGGAATGTTTATCTTCAATCTCGATTCAACAGCACTGACCGCATTGTTGGACGTCAATAACAGCATTGCCAGTGTCAACGTCACCATTTAAATGTAATTATTTATTTGAACGTTTTTGGTCCCGGTTAATTGTAATTGTCATTTGTTTATTTCAGTGTGTCGCCATGGTGAGACGACGAGCTCGAGTGGAACAATTCAACCGTTGGGGAACATAAACAGTGCCGGGCAAACGATGGAATGTATGTTTAGCATTATTGCTCCCGTTGATCAGCGTGTTCAAATGGTTTGTTCTAATGTAACTCATGTCCTCCGAGTTGTTTGGGGGTAAGTATACATGTTTTTGTAATCTGAAATGAATTTGATTGAAATTCGGTTAAACGTTTTTACAGCTAAAGGAAACGATGGAAGTCAACGTGTACAAAGCTGTAGCCACTCGGGTTTACACGTCAGGTGCAAATATGTTGTACCTGTTTTCTCGAATTAGCAACTGTGATTGGTTCGATTGTAAATGGACGTTTATTGCGTCGCTTCCAGCGAATGCAACTGATTTCAAATGTGACTTTCGTTTTCCTTACGGTTAATTTGGCAGCTTGCTTTTTTTTTTACTAACTGAAAAGTCTGTTTTACAGTGTGTCGCGATAAAGAAACGAGAACGTACAGCAATGGGATCATTCAACCGTTTGATCATGTGTTAGATCAGCCGAGAGAGTGTTGGTTTAACATAATCGCACGTCTAAATCGCAAGGAAAATTCAAATATCGTATGAGTTTGTCAGCCTCAATTCAACTACAAGTTTCTTGAAAGTGAGGCATTCATCTAAATGAGTTTTTAAGATTAATATTAAATTCTTTGAATAATCGGTCTTGTTCATCAGATAAGTGGAATTAAGGAATACTTGGTGAGTCCACCTGTACTGGACAAAGTCTACATATCGTACATCAATAAACAAATCGGCGTGAGGGCTCGTCTCAACCACCGCGATTCGTTTGTGTGCAACTGGGCAACTGTGTGAAAACATTTGCAATGTTTCATTAGGTTTCCTCTCGAGTTAAGTATGTTTTATATCCTAACATTGCTGCAGATTTGTTACGTTAAATAACTTTAATTGAATAACAGGTGGCGGTTGGTTGAGGGAACATTTGTGTTATGCTAATTTATTTGAATAATAGGGTATCATCTAGACACGTAAATGCAACAGGGAACAAAAAGCGTATTGAAATCATAGAAGGGATGAAATTGTGTCGAAAGTGAATTCTGATGCATTAGCTGGTCTGTCAAAGATGCCGTTATTCGGTTCTTTACCGTCGATGCAGTGCACCGTTTTGGGGTTATGGTAGAAAGCTTGATTGACGAAATGGGATCCGTTCATTTGATCTGTCGATTTTGTTGTCCATATGACGGACTTGCGCACAAAGCATGGATCATTACATTTGCGTGGCATATCAATGAAGATGCTACATTTAATCCATGAAAGTGAACGTATTATTAACAACACTTGTGTTTGTTTTTTTTTTAGTGACAAAATTACGAATTAGAGGTGCGGAGACGTATTCCGGCTTTGACAGCACACAGGCCCACCAAGTACATATCATCCCAAATGAAATAAGGCGTGGTTTGTACGGCTGCCAGAAGTGAACGAATTGCACTGCCAGCAATCACGATTCCAGCTCCTTGAAAGTAGATTGGAAGCCTTTGCCAAGGCCAAATTTCGTCGTCCATTTATCTGCATATTGGTACATATTTGCAATATTAAACACCTCTAAATATTGATTAGAAAATTGATGATACATTCACTGCGCAAAGGGATGTTTCCGCCGCATTGGTGGCCGTAAATGCTTGGATCGGAAGGGTTCAGCGAGTGCAACACCGTGGCTAAATTGTGAACGTTGACATAGACATCGTCGTCTACCTTGAGAACGTAATCGACTTGCGCACAGAATAGGTGGAGTCAGTTCAAAAGACTGGCAACTTTAACAGACAAATCGACGTACTTGTCCTCAACGTTGATTTGCAAAATGTCGCCATACTTGTCACTTTCTTGCTCCATCTGTTGCTGAACTTGTTCGTCGCTGGTCAGTCCAATGACGAAGCCGAATCCAACAACGTCCAGTGGATAGTTGTCGTTGGTTTGATTCTTCAAATGATTTGGCCACGTTTGGCGAATTAGTGCACGTTTTTCCGCATGAGATGGAGCTGAAATGACCGCGATGAATAGGCTAGTCCCTTTGCCAGACTTTGGTCGACAAGGACCGATAGTCATGGGATACTGGAACGAGTGAATGTCGTTGACAACTTGCCCCATGTCGGGTACAAGTGGTTCGACTCCACTCAATGCTTTAAGGCCTAACGCAGCTGTCATAAAACGAGTGTAATTGTGAACGCCGTCGTACGGTCTGTCGCGTAGATGAGAAGCCAAGTAATTGAACAATTCTCTATCGATAGTGACGGTGTCACACGTTGACGTTGATTCTTTGTTGCTCTAAAACGAACCCATTTTTCTGGTCCAAAACAGTATAATCAATAATAGCACTGATCATTACCTATTGAAGAATCTTTGGTGAAAGAAAATTGAGCAACTGATGTTAAAGATCGCCATCAACAGCAATTTGAAAGTATAAGATGCAATCCATTGTCGGTACAATCTACGCAACATTCGACACGTAGAGTAGAATTCACTTTCGGCCATCTAACGACGTGAGTTGATACTGTCCCGTAGACATTTGAGTGCTTGATGGCCTTGTTAGAAAAATGTCCGTCACGTACATGCATGGCAGACTTTTTGGTATTTGACAGGGGTGCGGCTTTTATTCTACGCGTGCATCAGTTCACAGCTTGAAATGATATCAGCCCACTTTGTTTCGTCCCACTTTATTTCAGGTAATGTGGCTGGTTTTTTTAAATATCTTGTGCCGTTGATGAAAGTGGCCAAATGCATCGGATAGTTAATATGTATTAATTATTTAGTAGTCGATTATAGCTGTGTTTTATCAACCGTATGAAGTATTTTGATATTCTACGTTTTTAAGTAAGAGAAGAAAGTTAGAATGATTCGCAAATAGTAAGTTAGTATAAAGAATCCATTATTTTCGGTTCATATTTCATTCTGTGTATTCAGGTTTCGCAGTGGGCGGACAAATTCGTTAAGTGCATTTAAACTCTACGTCTTCCTACAATACGTGGTAATACCGTGATCTGTTTTATCGGAATTCCAGCTTAATATTCAGAATTAATGCAAATATTTTTTAGGTTCTTACTATTCTAGGCTCTGTAAAATAAAACTGTGAGGGTTGGATGTGACCAATTGTTATGTTAGTTCCGTTGGATCCACCAACAATGCAGTGGGTCCTGTTGTTGTAAAAATCGTCGGTCGCATTATGCCAGAGTTTCAGTTGGTTCTCGTTGGGGATTAAAAACGAAATGTGTCGACGCAGGTAGCAAGGAGTAGGAGGATGTGGCGGTCCCGTCGCAAAGACGCTAATTTTTGAACGTGAGTGCAAAACAAATGAACGTTAGATAGCTTTAGCTATTGAAGGAAGGCCTATATATGACCTGGTTGCATTGATGGAATAGCGGATGCTGATGCCGGCCTTTTCTCTGCACATGCCGGTGTAGTAGAGGTCGTCGAAAGGGCTCATGGGCGTCACCTGGAAGGCGGCCAATAGCGGAAGAATCGTGTGAGCTGGAAGTAAAACAGCTGGTCCCAAGAAATAATCGGGATATTGACTCCACGGCCATTCTTCGTACGTTAAAGCCCATTTTCCAGCTGTTTTTTTTTTTAAAGAGATTCATTTCATAAGGGATACGTGGATGAGTTAAATTATTGATTTGACGCACCTCGTTTGGGATAAAAGGTTCCGGGCGAGATTCCGAACATCGTGTAGTTGGATTGATTTTGAAACTGCGTCATGAAATGGGCCACGTTGCGCACGTTGACGTAGACATCGTCATCTACTTTTAACAGGAAATCCATTAGACGGCAGTTTCTGTACAACCAATTGAATAAACCAGCCATTTTGACGGATAAATTCCCGTAGAAATGGGACATGTCTATTTGTATCATGTCACCAAATGTCTCGTTTTCTTTTTCGATTTTGATTTGCGTTTCGTTGTTTTCCGTACGACCGACAATGAACGCGAAACCAGCCAAATTTATGAATCCTTGCTCACGATCGGCTTTCAAACGAGTTATCCATGTTTGGCGGACGACTTCCCGTCTGCGGAAATTATCCGGCGCTGAATTGATGGCTATAAACACTAAAGGTCCAGTGTCATTCATTCCGACGTCGCGACAAGATGGGACAGTGATGGGATACTGGAACGAAAGTACATCGTTGATCACTCTACCAAATTCCGGTTTAAGTGGTTCGATTGCGTCTAATGGTAGCATTCCACGCAGTGCCACTATGTAACGCGTGTAATTCTCCACTCCAGGATATGAAGTGTTGCACAAAAAACGAGATGCGTCATGGAAAAATTCTCGATTCAGCTTAGCATTGGCTTTGAGCATTTCTTTTTGTTTATGCAATTGTTGAATGAATTGTTTTGTCGGGATCTGTCCTAACCTCTTTGCTGTTAAGTGGCCCAGTAAGTCAATCTTGTCAATCAAAGCAGCATTCAAGTGTTGTGTAACTTCGACTAAGGTAGTCATGCTCTTCTTCTCTTCTTCCTGTAATTTTAACTTCAACTCCAACATCTGCTTTTCGTTTACCAAAATATTGATGGTTTCCTCTTTTCTACTCATGCTCAAATCTGATGCCTGTAGAATCGAAAGGAAATAATGTTGACATAAAATCTTGTGCGAAAAGTGATCAAGACATGTCTGTACCTGTTGGATGGTGAATAGTGTGGTTGGTTGAATGACATAGATGATGGAACAGCCAAATATCAACAACGAACCCAAAACTGCAAATGTGTTGAGGTTATTACCACATCGCCCGGTCATTTTTTTTTTATTTCGACAACGTTATTTCACTTACAATCCGAGCCAATCGGCCAAATGCCGGTTCTCTCGTCTAATGTGAGACTGGCAGTAAAATGTCTCGTTTACTGGGTGGGACTGAAACGCCCAACAATATCAAACAACTGCCATCTCTTTACGATAAGTTATATGAACAGTATGCTGCAGGTTTTTCGTTTTTTTTATTCTAGCCACTTGGCTGGCGATTAGATCTCTCGAGGTGGGGCGAATGAAACTGACCACCTGTCAGGAACATTAGCGACAACTCGTATCCGTTTGGAACACTAGTGTTTATTTTATTGAAATGCAAGTGTTTTTCGTACGCAGTATAGCAATATGTGTAAAGTGATTTGACTCGACATTGAATATGATTTTTGTTTTGCCAATGCGGTTGATTCTATTGATTTTGTGTTGGTCGATTTTATGTCAAGTCATCGAAGGGTTCTCGAAAGGAGAGCAGACGCGAGAGCTGAGAAACGATCAAGTAAGAATGGTGTACATTTCACCACGTTTTAGCCATACCACATTCTTGAAATTATGCATTTGAATGTGTTAATTGAATGTAGATGGGAGATTTAGTCATTTCGGGAGCGAAAATAGATCGAGTATACGAAGGAACCAAAGACCACGAACACGAAAAGATTTGGACTGTGGCACACGTGGACGATGAAAAGAGTTGCACCAACCTCCGCCAACGAGTAACAGTGCAACTGGTTGCTGAACCCTGTCCGGATTTCAATCAAAAGGCGATCGTGGCCAAATTTCTAAATATTATTATTAAATAATATGAATGAAATATTGCCGTTCTATGTCTCCTGTAGTGGTTGATAGAAAATGAACGGAAGTCTCTTATTCCCAAGATGTTGTAAATTGAAATCGCCTTGGCAACACTGTGGGATTTGCAATTAATCGATTATGGCCTTGGTCACATTGCGCGCACAAGTTTCTAGGCGTTTTTTTACGTCGGCCATTTTGAAATTTTCTATCTCAAACCATCCGCCCACCTCCTGTACAGCATTCGGTTCTTTTTCTTTTTAGTTTGCCCCCATTAGGATTTTCTTTGCGAAAATTAAAACAAATGCGGGGTTAGGGTAAGCAAGTGCGATAGAGGTCTGAGAAAAAAGTCCACTTAGTCCGACATTCCTGTTCTGGACGGATGTACTTAGTGCATGTCCTTTTTCGACCATGTTAGATGTGAAAATTCCATTTTAGTGTCATGCTCGCACACAATCGTGTGTGTGACACTTTCAAAGTTTATATTTTTCCATCAATATCAAAGTGTGCAATTCAATGTGCTTCATTTTTGGCATGTGCATCAGTGGCAACCTGTTGGAAAATCTGTTCATCGCCTTCAACAGGTAAGTCTGCCTCGTAAGAATTCCAACTTGCATTTCGTGTTAGAATGAACTAGGAAACAAATTAGCACCACGTCACATTCACCAACTGTTTTTGATCTTCAGTAGACGCGTGATTTCGAAAGCTTCAATGGTATAACATATTTGATTAGACATTTCATAACTTAAGCATATCATAGTAGAAAAACATTTTCTATCATAAATTTATATGGCCCATTAAAAAAATATTTATTGATTAATGTGTGTGGGTTTTTGAGAAGCTTTCCACTCGTTTCATTAAAATATGAAGTTTACACGTTCGGATCTAAGTTCTTCATTTGAGTCACGGTAGATGTCAGCAACGTCATAAACTTTTCGTTGGATTGTCAGGCAGCTTGGTCGCCAAAACGCTGCGTTTTTGTTTGAAAATGAAACGACGAGGATCTTTCTCTTAATTGAAAAATTGCAAGAGAGACATTCTCTTAATAGAAAAATGTAGAGTGTGGCGATTTCTTGCAACATTTTCTTTTGTTTTCGAAACTGTCGGATGAACGACTCTGTTTGATTTCTGTCTCTCCTCGATACCATTTGTTGTCCTAATAATTTCGATTTTGCAACGACGGTCGCGTTCAATTGGCGAAGGATTTCTTTCTCGATTACGATTAAATTAGCCACCATTTTATACTCATTTTGAAGCGCGTCGAGTTTTTGTTTCGCCAACGCTTCCCGTTGGTTTTCAATCGTTTCGTTTTGGTGTGCAGAGTTTAAACATTCCTATGTAACATTGACAACCAATTTATTTATATATTTCGATATCTTTCAATCCTCCCCCAAAAAAAACTAATTTCCTCACCTGCCGGCGTTAATCAGGGATTACACATCACCCCCCAATATTTTTAAAATGAAATGTACCTGAAGAAAGGTTGTTTGATCGATGAAAAACACATAGCTGCTGACGAAGACGATCAACAATAGCAACGTGGCCCAATACATTGTACTCATTGTGGTCCTATTTTCTCATTTCGCGTAGCTATTAGCGCGTCCAGAGCTTTCGGACGCGGGCGTGGACGACCACTGAATAGATGACCGAAATTCGTGGTTGCCATTGACGGAGCCGGGTGCAACCGAAGCCACTCCCTCTTTGATTTGCTTAGAGTCTTAGTAAGCCATAACGCAATAGTGTCGTCTATGCTTCTACTTGTATTTTGGTTTTACATCTCGTTTGATTATAGAAAGTAAAAATGGGCTGGTGCGGTGTAGTCTATTGTCGTGTTGGTTCCGTTTTTAGGTCCGGCCATAACGCAGCTAGTCCTGTTGTTGTAGAAATCCTCGGTGACGACGTGCGAGTTGTTCTTATAGTTGCTGGACGGCGTCCGCCTTGAAATGAATCGACGCAGATCGCAAGCATCCAGAGAGTCGGGAGGCGCAAATTCGAAAACGCTGGAGTTTCATTTAAAAAAAAAAAAAGATTTGTTTTTAGTATTAACCGGTAAACGCAGGAAACTGACATCAACATTTGCAATGGTCTTATTCTGTATAGTCTACATACTTGGTTGAGTTGGTAGAGTAGCTGATTTTGATGCCAGCCCTTTCGACGCAGATGCCACTGAAATAGATGTCGTCAATGTGTGGCATGGGCGTCGTTTGGAATGACGCCAGCAATGGAACGATCGTATTGCCAGGGAATAAGACTGCCGGTCCATTGAAATAACGTGGAAAGCTATGCCATGGCCATTCCGCGTACGTCAGTTCCCATTTGCCATCTAATTTTGTTATGGTAGAGGTAAATAAACATTCATTTCTCAATTGAATGAAAATACCTCGCGCTGGCCACAGATTACCAGCTGAAGTTCCAAAGATTGTCAGATTGGCGTCGTGCCGGGACTGAGATTGGACGAATTGAACGAGATTGCGAACGTTGACGAAGACGTCGTCGTCCACCTTGACGACAAAATCCACTTTGGAACAATTTCGAGTGTGCAACCAACTGAAAAGTCCAACCAGTTTCAGGGTCAAATTCCTGTATGCGTCAACCATTTCGATTTGAATAATATCGCCGTACGTTCGACTCTCTTCTTCGATCCGTTTTTGGGTCTCGATTTGATCCGGTTTGCCCAAAATGAAGGCGAATCCAGCGATGCCCATCAGGCCTTTGTCTTGCTGGCTTTTGAAAAGAGTCGGCCACAACGGCCTCGTTGTGCTTCGTTTCTCGAAATTGTCCGTAGCCGAAATGATGGCTACAAACACAGTGCGATTAACACCGGTGACATCCCGACAAGGTGGGACGGTCAGTGGGTACTGGTACGAGAGCACGTCGTTGATGACTGGACCTAATTGCGGCTTGAGCGGTTCGATTCCGGCCAATGGCTGCAGTCCTAAACGAGTCATGGTGTAACGCGTGTAGAATTCCACTCCCGGATAGGCCATTTGACGTGAAACGTTTGAAAAATAATCGAAAAAATTTCGATGTACTGTCGCATTGGCTTCGAGGATGGCGATTTCTTTGTCTAATTCTTCAATGAGTTGCCACGTTTGATTTAGTTCGTTCAACGTTGCATTTAATTGGCGCTGTGATTCCTTGATGTTTGCCATCAATTCTGTTCGCTTTTTCTTCTCCATTTCTAATGCATTTACCTTTTGTTGCAGGTCCAGTTTTTCTTTGAGCAGCGTCTCCACCTCAGCTGAAGTCTGTGCATCGATCGCCAAACTGCTTGTGGTTGACCATTGGTGCACACCGTTGCCAGTCGGCTGGAGGAAATAGGCGTGATAAAACAAAGTGCTTGCCACGAAGACCAACAAGCCGCTGAAGAGGACAGGCAATTGAGCACACCATTTTTTGAAGGTGCTCAAACTCACAATCCAAGTCATGTCTGCAGCTTCGACTTCGTTTGATGTTCGGCTTGCCATCTAAAATCGTCGGTTCTTTCGCAACACGTTGCCGGCGCGAACAAGGTGTCGTTTCGTCTGCTTGGACATGGACTACTCGCAATGGGATAGCGTTCGCAGTTAGACAAAGCGTCAACCCGTTTGCCATCTGTCACGCTGATCGAACTACTAAGGCGAAAAGCCACTCCCACAATGGAACACACGTATGCGAACAAGGAAAATCAGCGTTCAACGTGAACTGTACGAGACGCCCTCGATGGATCGCGCTGTTTTTCACGCGCGTTTACACTCCATGGAAAAAGATGGTAATGCACGTGAATAGGTGATTTATTATTCGATGTTGTCAAAAAGAAGCATTGAACTGACCGCTATTCTCTGTCACTCACATAACGAGGGGTGATTTTGGTTTGAACGTTGTTTGTTAATTGCATTGCATCCCATTCTCGCAAGCTGATTTTGAAATGTCTTTTTTTTTTTTTTATTTATTTATTTATTTATTTTTTTTTTGATCTGACAGCAATTGACGACAGCTGCAGTTCTGTCTACATTTGCAAACGTGTTTCGTTTTGAAAACAGACGCGACCCACTTTTCTGGCTGCGTTGATTGTTTGAATATTTTCTTTCTTTTTTTTTTTGCCGGACGTTCGCTTCAATACATGCACCGGCCGCCAGCTCATATCGTGTAAAGTGTGCACCTGTCGGCACGGCTTCAGTCCCCAGAGCCGTTCACGCTCTCATTTTTATCCCCCATTCTTTTTCCAACTCGTAAGTTCGCATTTGTGAGCCATTTATTAAAAAAATAGGGGGTTATTTAGTATATATTTAGTTTATTCCGTAAGTTTATGTAAGCAAATATTATTAGATATGCATTTGATGCCGTAGACTTTAAATCAATCACGAACAATTTTTCTTTACCTAAATATAGGAAGGATAATTGGTTAAATGCGCTATGAAAAGTGCTGACCTCTAGCGCCAGGTAAATGAACCCAATTGTTTTTTCGAATTATATTTTGTATTGTGACGTAACCGTAGGAAAATGAGACACGTAAATGGAGGGCCATCGATTTCTTTTCGATAATCAACGCATCGAATCTCCAGGTGCGTAATAATCAATGTGCTTTCGTATAAAGGTGCGTTGGCTCGCCACGTCGGCCAGTAACTGACGACATCAACGCTTTGAATCGAGAGAAATGGAGAATGAAGAAGCAATGACGCGATCCCGTGGAAAATGATGATACACAAAGGACGTTAATGCGGACGTCCTATTGTCGGTTTAAAAAAAAATTAAGGTAAAGAATATTCATTTTGATAGAAGATTTCGAACGAAACGTTTCAGATTAGCGACCGTATCCGCTGGATGAAATGAGGGCCGATGGGACGAACGGAGCGTCCAGCGAAACTGTAGCGGGAGGCAGAGAACTGTAACCAACCGCACCTATCAACCACAATGACGTAATGCTGAATGAAAAGCAGATTTATTGGATTTAATTCAGTTTTTACCTGTGGTCTTTCCTCTAGCTGGGGCTACTTGAACAGGGACGTGGGATGATGCCCCGTAACTGGATCCACTAGGAGGCGCTGGGCGAGGCTGCGATCCGCCGTAACCGCCTCCACCGGAAGGAGCTGGTGCGATCGGAATGAAGTTTGTTGAAGCTCCTCCGTATCCAGCGGAAGGACGCGGAGCAGGACCACGTCCTCCACCGTGATTAGATGCGGAAGAAGGGCGCTGAATTTGGGCCGCAGTACCGCCATAGCCCCCTCCTTGTTGGCTACCGCCACCATAACTGCCGCCTGATGGCGCTGATGGTCTGGGGGCTGATGGCCTTTGAACTTGGCCACCGTATCCGCCTCCTTGCTGACTACTTCCACCGCCGTAATTGCCTCCGGACGGAACTGGAGGTCGCTGAACCGGCCGTTGCGCCAATCCACCGCCTTGCTGACTGGCGCCACCGTAGCCGCCTGAATTAGCCGAAGGCCTTTGAGCTGCTGCCCCTGGTGTTGGGACAGAGTAACCGCCTCCGGATGGAGCTGATGGTCTTTGACCGGATGTTTGCGATTGACCGCCGTAATTTCCACCGGCAGATGGAGGTCGCTGAACTGCTCCTTGGGATTGGATGCCGCCGTATCCGCTAGATGGAACTGGTGGTCGTTGGATAGGTCCTTGCGATTGCGACCCACCGTACCCTCCTGCTGGCTGGCTAGGTGCGCCGCCATAACCTCCTACAGAAGGAGTTGGAGGTCTTTGAACAGGCCCTTGCGATTGGATGCCGTTGTATCCGCTTCCACCTCCTTGAGATGCAGAACCTCCATAGCCGCCGGTAGATGGCGCTGGCCTCTGTACTGCAGCTTGAGGCTGTTGATTTCCTCCATACCCGCTGCCGCCCTGTTGGCCGCCGTAACTGCCACCTGACGGAGCTGATGGTCTTTGCGACGAAGCACCACCACCACCAAATCCAGCTCCATGCTGACCTTGCGATCCTCCAGCGTATCCACCTGTCTGCTGGCTCGATCCACCTCCGTATCCACCGGAAGGAGCTGATGGTCTCTGCGATTGACCTGCATTGTATCCGCCGGCTGATTGACTTCCGTGACTTGCAACAGATGGAGCTGAAGGAAGAGGTGCTTGCGATGAGCCACCGTAGCCGCCGCCGCCGCCGCTGTGACCTCCTTGCTGTTGGCTTCCGCCGCCGTAACCTCCGCCGACGGCCTGAGCTGGTGATCCCTGAGACTGAGCACCGCCGTATCCGCCCGATTGTTGGCTTCCGCTCCCCTGGCTTCCGTAACCGCTTGAGGGACCTGAAGGAATCGGTGCTGGCGATGGCCCACCGTATCCGCCGCTGCTGCTGTGACCTCCTTGCTGTTGGCTTCCACCGCCGTATCCTCCGCCGACGGCTGCTGGCCCCTGAGATTGCGCACCGCCGTATCCGCCCGATGGTTGGTTTCCGGAACCGCTTGAGGGAGCTGAAGGAATAGGCACGGGAACGCCGTATCCGCTGCTGTGACCTCCTTGCTGTTGGCTTCCGCCGCCGTAACCTCCACCGGCCGATGGCGATCCTTGTGACTGAGCGTATCCGCCTGAGGGTTGGCTTCCACCTCCGTAACCTCCTACGGGAGCTGAAGAGTGACCGAATGAGCCTTGGCTAGATCCACCTCCGTAACCGCCGGAAGGAATGGAAGGCCTTGCAACTGGGGCCTGAGGTTGACCTGCGTTGCCATATCCTCCCCCTCCGGTGCCTTGCTGGCTCGATTCACCACCGTAATGTCCGCCAGATGGAATTGTTGGCACGTGAACTGGTCCTTGCGACTGACCGCCGTGCTGGAACCCGCCCGCCTGTTGATTCGATCCACCTCCGTAGCTGCCGGATGATGAAAAGGATCCTTGAGCTGGTGCTTGAGGCTGTGCCGCTCCGCCATATCCACCACCACCTTGCTGACCTTGTTGACCTGTTGCACCGTAATTGCCTCCCGATGGAGCCGATGGTGAGTGCCATTGTCCGCCATCTGGTTGACTCGATCCGCCGCTGTAGCCACCGGAAGACCCTTGTATTTGCGGCTGTGATCCGTACGCACCTCCTCCTCCTCCTCCTTGTTGGCTTTCACTTCCTCCATAACCCGATGGGGTTGCGGCTCCTTGCGATTGGCTACCGCCGTAACTGCCCGCCTGCTGCTGGCTGGACCCACCCCCGTAACCGCCCCCGGACTGAATTTGAGGTTGCGCTGGCCCGCCGTACGCATCGGCCGGTGCCAAAGGTTCTTCAAACGCCGAGCCGTAACCTTCAGATGATGGAGGAGCGCCGTATCCTTCATCGGGGGACGGTCCTACACCCGCAGCATCTCCGTATCCTCCAGCTGAAGCGGCCGATCCGGCAAAACCTTGTTCGGCTCCGCCGGCTCCGCCGTAACTGTCTACCGGTTCAGGAATGTTTGGCACGGTGATCACTTCGGCTACACCGTAACCTGCTGCCCCACTCGAAAAATCTCCTTGCTGTTGGCTGGAAGCTCCTCCTGCTCCATATCCGCCGGAAGAAGACTGTTGTACAGGAGTCCACGGCTGACCTCCATAACCTGAGTCGCTAGATCCTAAAGATGGTGAGCCATTCGACGATGAATCGTAGGCACCGGCTGTTGGCTGGCCGATGGCCGATCCGGCTCCTCCGTACTCTGAGCCTCCGGAAGGTTGTTCGCCACCGTAGCCGCCAGTTGCTCCGCCAGCCGACTGTTCACCGCCGTAATTTCCGGATCGATCGGCGAAATCGGCGTCTGGACCAACACCGAAAAATGGGGTACCTAATCAAAACGTTAATGAAACAAATCAAAAGGTGAAATTAGGCATTGGTGAAAAATAGGAAACAATTGGATTCAACTTGAAGTCGTTTACCTTGGGAATCGATGCTGCGCTTTGATGTCTTTCTAAGGCCGGAATCCGGATGCTGCTGGAAGCCATGAGCGACTGCCAAAACCAAGCAGCCAATCACAAGGAACTGGATTTTTTTCAAAAAAAAAAAAAGATAAACAAATATAAAAAATTTCTTTTGCAAAATGTTTTGGCCTGTATCTAGTACAAGTCTACCTTGAACATGATAGGTTGATTATATCGGATGTCCACTGAAATGATTGGCACGAGCTAACATCAGCCGAAGACGAGCAAAGAACGAATGATGACTACCATGATGACTGCATGCCTTTTTATATACGCCACCCCAATCTCCATCCACTTGTTTTTCTTTTCTTTTCTTCATCATCCCCTAGAAACCTAAAAAAAAAAAAAAAAAAAAACTGCACTGGACCTTTTCATCTCTTGTACAACAATTTTTGTTTGTAGGCCACCATCAAATCAGATGAGCAGCAGAGAGAGAGAGAGAGAGTCTGGTCTAAAAAAAAAAATGTGATGCCGCATAAGCACAACAACAAAAAAAAAAGATCCGTGCAAATATGACACACACACACACACACACACAAGGAAAGAAAAGAGGTAAGAACTAGAAATGACAAAGTCTTTTTTTTTTTTTTTTACCTGGGCACGTCCACTTGTTGTGCTGCTCTTTACCTGTTTATTGTTCTTTTATTTAGAACGGACCAAAAATGATTAAAAAGAGAAAAGATTTACATTAACCGCTTCAACGCTTGGCTGATGATGTTGAATGATGATCTACCTGTGTAACCTGTAAACAGGATCAAAACATTAAAGGTGGTCTATTTAAATGCAAGAGTTTTAGTTTGTTCATAATTTGTCTAGCTGAACGCCGACTTCTTTGCCTTCGTTTTAGCCGTTTGTTTATCTTTTTCAATAGTTTGTAAAGACACCTAATTCAATTAGGATGATGTGCGATTTCAACGCTTTCACCTGGGCTGAGAAAGTGACGACAGGATTTTCGTACGATGAGATTTCACATTTGTTTTCATCTTTTATACGGAACGTCGTATTTCCTTTTAGTCAAATGGCCGGACTCGTTCAACTTTCTTGATTGTCATCGCCGTGAATTCAGTGAGCACAAGCAGCCGTTTCTCACTGGATGACGATACATATATTTCAATGCAATCTGAAAGCAAACGAGAAAAGAAACGGTAAGATTTTGAACCAAAAATACATTTTTGACGTGGCTATGGTGTTTTTGTGCAACCAAGTTAGGCTCGACGAACGTGACTGTTACCAGTTCATCTTCAAAAGCAGAGAAGTTCCAACAAGGCACCATTTTTCATTCGATAACTGGCCTTTTCTTTGGCATTTTCAACATTATTCGATGGGTCCACTTTACGACAGGACACTGTCAAATAAATACGTCCAAGTAGTTGGCTTATGGCTTTCCTCCCTAAACAAGACACGAGATAGAGAGGATAACAACTAAATGTCCAATTACGACGTACAAGATGATGTTTAGAAATGTCGTTCATAAGTATATGGCTGAAGTTTGCTTTCTCTTGAATTGCACGAGTGCCGAAACGTGCTCGTTAAGTAAATCAAACAGGATTCAACGTGGCTCTTATAATTGTGTTCCTATGAATTAGTCAAAATCAAGAAACTGCCGTTGACAAAGATTCGTTGCTTGCGTAAAAATTCAGACTCTTGACATACATTATCTTATTTTGCAAACAAGAAGGACAACAAAACGAATAGGGAATAACGGTTGGCTGTTGATGGTAATACGATATCTACTATTAAACTGAGAAAGAAAAATGAAAATTTGAACGTGACCCATTTCTCACCGATCGATTGCTGTCCGTTCAATGCGAATGAATTCTCCAAGTTGGTTTTACTACCCAATTGGTAGTTTGGTACCATCAGATATCATTTTACATCATACAACGGAATTGCACTGAGAATTGATAATCTGCTTTCACCAGCAGCCAGCAAGGCAAATGTTAACTGATTTACAACGCCGACTGTAAGTTGCTGCCAACAACCGTTGGAACTAATCGTGTAAAATATTTGTCTCCCAAAGCTGACAAGAGTCCAAAAGAGAAAACGTAGATATATTATTTCATAAAACGAAACGTAGGGAACGTTTTTAGTCTTTCTAAAAGTGCAAATTCATGGTTTTTACGTCATATGTTTGTTCGATTGTTCACCATCATCGCCGGTTTCGGCCATTGAAGTGGCAGAATTCGGTCATGTATTGTGATACTTGGCAACACGCCCTGACGCTGCCGTTTGTTTACACTTTACAGTCTTCCTGAAAAGTGTCAATCTTTTATTGTTTTGTTTGATACCAAAGACTTAACGTAATGGCGACACTTGACGATAAACTAATGGGGGAGAAACTGCATTATTACTGCAGTAGCAGTAGTGAAAGTGAAGGTGAAGACGAGGATGGGGAGAAATCACAGTGTCCGGCTGACGATGCGGCCGTTGAGCCATCAGCTCTAAATGGCAACTGCCAGTGGGACGGAACGTCTTGCAATGTAAAATTAGATTTCTAATCTGCCATAAAGTTACGGTGCAAATATATATCGGCATTATATCTAATTTTGTTTTTAGACTGGACCAAAAGGAGTGATCAGAGATTACCAACGTTTCAAACAGCTTGAGCGTGAAAGGAGAGAAGAACAGAAGGAAGAACTGGCCAAATTAGCCAAAAAATTCTCCATTACTTGCAGAACAAATGTAATCATAGAAACTTAAATATCTTTGCATAAACCTGTCATCAGAAGTTTGGTGATGATAGCAAGTTTGGTTTCCAACAGGCTGAAGACGATAAGGCTAAATCGGAAGAAGAAAAGCTTGAAGATGAGCTGGCACAGTTGATGGATGAAGCATGCATACAGAATTTTGTTCAGCAAAGAATGCAGGTTAGTTCCTAATCACATAAGGGATGTTGGGCTTTCTTAGCATTTAAAAAAAATTTACTGTTTTATTATTTTTTCATTTGCAGCAAATGCTACATAGAGAAACGGCAGGGATGAGGTTTGGATCAGTCCGTGTAATCAAGGACTGCAATGATTTCCTCACAGCGGTGGATGGGGAGGATAAGTCTGTCAGTGTCATTATACTTCTTCATGAGCCCAACAGCCCTGGCTGTTCAAGTGCCATAAAGGCACTAGAGTCTCTCTCCAAACATTATGTTCACCTCAAGTTCTGCACAGTTCGACCATCTCTCATTTCCATGTCAGCCAACTTTAAAGCTAGTGGTGTGCCAGCCCTCCTAGCTTACAAAGCCGGCCAACTGGTCTGTAATCTTGTTCGAGTGACGGACGAGCTCGGTGAAGAGTTTGAAATGTGCGATCTCGAAAGCTATCTCATTGAACATGGTATTTTAAACGACCGCAAGCTAGTCCCTCATGGCATTCAAGCCACCAACGAGTCAAGCGATGAAGATTAAAGTTTTATTTTACCTGCCTATTTTTCGTTACAACCCAAAAGCTAACCCTTGATTCGATGTGTATTGTTTTGTGCTTGAATGAAAAACCCGCCATTAAAGTATTAAAAACTTCCGTCATGGCGAAACTGTTGTGTCGTAATTTTAGTGATTCTAATTGCTCGTCATTCCGTTCATAGTTTGGGTTGTTCGTTTTGATTCGGGAGGAAGAAAGCGAAAGAAACTTGAGGGGAAAGTATTCGGCGATGGAACAAAGAAAAACAACCAGCATAATGTTAGTGTCCAGTAAACGAAATGCAAATTCGTCTTACCTTGGCCCACAAAAAACCCCATTATCAAGTACTGGTGCGTCTCCCGGTCACGCTCTCGCTCCACTGGGATATAAAAGGGTCATCTTCAGTCGTTATTTCATTCGGTTGTTTATCCTCTTAAATCAACTGTGCATGAACGAAAAGATTTCTATTGTTAGAAATCCAAACGGTATGATTACATTCTTCTTGGTAATGATTTAGAAAAAAGCAGGCTATTAACGCAAAAAATGAGAACGTAAACCACAAAAGAAGGTCGTCAAACGAGATCTTACCTTTTTCGCGCCAAAATTGTGTAAGGCGCAGTTTCGTTCAGGCTGTGGTGCATTGCTATTCGAATATCAAATGCTTTTTTCCTTACGTATCATTTAGAGATTATTGTTTTAAAAAATAATGCTCTTCTCTCATCTTGAATTAAGATGGCATCATTTTTTAATTTTTTTTTTAACCTAAGTGGCAATAGCCGATCGCCACCAGTGGCGTTACACGCAATTCAGTTTGCATCGCTGTGCTCTTCTGGCGCCAAAAAAAAAGAAATATTCGAGTAGTTCGCCTTGTGTCATTGGCTACTAGACATCCACCTACTATAATAGCCTCGTTGTCATTGGTTAGTTAGACAACTCTGACTTTAGCGCGCTTAGACAAGTTTTAGGGGCACATTAGGTCACTCATCAGGGTAGTCGAAGGATGGGCTCTTCATCGTTTCAAGTATTTGGTGCCCTTATGTCAATGCACGGAAAAGCAAAAAATAAGGTAATCGCGTGTATTATGGATGTAAAAAGAAAAAAATCATATAATATTAAGCGCCCTGATTTATCTACTGTATTCTTGCACGAAAAACTTGTTGCAAAAATTCGAAAACCCTCGATGAAGGGGTTTGTCGTCAAGCTGTTGCTAATTGAACTGTGGACATTTGAAGTGCTGCTGTTTTCCCATTTGTATCTTTGGACTTTCCACACCAGCTTCGGGTCTTCCTATTCCATAAGCCTGGCTGATAGGATGGCAGAAACGGCAAGTAAGCAGCCCATTTTTTACTATTGTCCCTCAAAAAAAAAGCTTAGTGAACATAGGTGCTTAGGAGAAAGTGTTGAACAGAATGACTTAGAACCTTTTCAACCATGGAGTGATGACTGGGATGTCATAAGTGCACTGCTTCAGATCTCGACCTGATTCTTCATTGCTGATTTCCATTTTTGGATCTGGGTGAGCTAGCCACTTAGTCAGGCCTCTCTCTTCATCCGTACCTTTTAAGAAAATTTTATTTTCCAACCAAATAGGTTTTTCTAGGCATGCAGTGTGCCTTATTTAAGTTACCTGGGATTGTGTTATCCAAAAAGAAGCCTAGGACCCCTGCTGTGAACATGCTTGTGCTCACTAGAACAGTGACGATCTGATCAAAGATCTGTGATCCACTGTCTATAGCACCAGGATGTGCCTTCATCCATTGAGAAAGAACCTGCACAATAAATCTACTCAACTTCGCTTTTCTAGATTTAGCAAAGCAAAAATTCGAAATACTATTTACTAAAGAGAAAAATATAGAAAAGCCGAGAACGAGTAGATTTCTTGAGGAATTGAGGTCAATAAATTGCAGATTAGCCAAACCAGTAGCTGCAATCATGCCAAAGAGAACGCAAAAGATGCCTCCTATAATGGGCTCTGGAATGGTGATAAAAAGTGCTCCAAATTTGGATAAAACGCCAAAAACCATCATCATTAGCGCTGCAGCTTGTATCACTCTCCTGCTTCCCACCTGAAGGGTAATTTATTTTTTAAATTTTGACTTCCATTGCTTGAGTTTTCTTACTTTCGTGACACCGATAGCTCCAATGTTTTCCGAGTAACTTGTCGTTCCATTGCCAGAGCCCCAAATTCCAGCTAGGATGCAGCCGAGACCTTCTATAGCGATCCCTCGGTTCATAGCGTGAACAGGAGGTGGTCGTGCACCGGCTAATCTAGCGCAAGCATAGTAATCTCCTATGCTCTCGATGGCCGATGCCAAAACACCCGCCAACATTCCAAACACAGCCGCCACGCTCACCGTTGGAAGACCCCATTGACCTATTTAATGTAAGTAACGTGAATGAGTCTTGTTCATTATAAAAGCTATTTTACAATGTAATTCTTTTCTGTACATGGATAAGGAAACCTGAACCAGGGAGCTTCTAGTAGAATGTTTATCTTGTTGTCCGTCCTGGCCGGCGATCCTAATTCTAGGGCTCCACTTGCAGTCAAGATCGCACACAGTGTCCATACTAGTACGATACTCAGTAGAACCTGTGAGGTGATTTGGGTAAAAAAATTTTAGTATTAAGAATTATTTTTAAATTGCTGTCATCTACCGGTAGAAGTGTGAAAATGTCGAGTTTTTTCACGCTCCATCCGTGTTCCTTCCCATAGGTTGGCAATGGACATTTGACATGTTTGAGGTATTGAGAAAAGAGTATGACCAAGATGATTGTCCTTTTCAAATTTCTAAATGTTAGTTTTCATGCTTAAAGAAATATTACTCGAATTTTTACAATGCAGAAACGCCCCAGTGTTTGCCTGCCATGTTTCCTGCCGCGCCAAAAAGCGACAATCCCACCATGACAATGGCAGGAGCGATTGTTAGTGGAGTAATGAATCGCAGAATCAAACCGACAATTCCTTCAAAGATAACGTTCAAGTTTAAACAATACCAGAAGATACCATCAGGACATTCAAATAATACCGAAAACACCGATGGCGACTTGGAAGACGGAAGCGACGATGATGGCGCCCTGCACTTCCCTCATCCTCAATTGCCACAGTTCCGTCTTGTCCTCGTACGTCATGTTGGCCATGACTTGGGGCGCTGGGCATGACCACTCAGGCAGATTCAAGATCGCAAATGTAGGCACCAAGAATGCGAACGTACCTCCTTGAACTATAGGTAACCTAAATATATAGATTAAACATTTAATTCAAGATGTAAATTATCGCATTGCGTACCGAATTCCAATAGTGCACTGGAGCAGAGTGATGATGCCCGAGACAAAGATGATGGTGGAAACGATGGCGCTGCGCACCGGATCGTTCTCTTCCATGCACAAGGCCGGCGTCAGGATGAAAGGCACGGAAATGGTCCCTCCGAACATCATCAAATAGTGCTGTCAAAAGAAAAAGACCGGATGAAAATCTTTTGAATTTTGAAACAGTTGCTGGAGGCGGGAATCCCGTTGCATTTGGGGAGGAAATATAGGACATCTAGCGACCTAGATTCAAAGACGCGTACAAACACACAACGAAGGCCTCGGTATGAAAGGTATAACTAATACCGATTTTGAATGTTATTTAATTATTTACCTGAAATCCCAAAAGACAGGAAAGATGCCACGGTGGAACGTCATCGACCGAATAGAGTAAAGAATGTTGACGCGGCTTGCTGATGGACTCAGCTACATCCAATTGATTATCTTCTTTTTGCTGATGCGTTTCGGAATCCTTCCGGTTTGTTTTTATTTAAATCGTAATTTTTTAAATAAATAATGAAATGAATGAGTTTTTTGTTACCTCGTCTAGGTTGAGAGCTAAATTTGTTTGACCGTTGCTGGCCATCCTAAATATTCCCTAAACTTTACAACTGATTCACCTGCAGTAGCACATCGACTCCAAGTGGGACGCGCTTACCCGAGTAACTATTTTCCGTTTCGGCTTATCTTGGGCTACTTTTAGAGTCGACTATTTTTTTAAATTATTTCCTTGAAGTCGACTTGGGCATACTATCGATAGCAACGTAATGTTTTGTTTTCAATGTTCCGTTATTCTTATTTTTTACCTTCCATTCCGTTCCACGTCTGTTTGTTTTGATTTGAATTTATACGGAAATTGGTTTTCTCGTCTGAACTTTCGAACAGACTCGAAAATGAACAATTGAGCATTATTGTGGGAACGCGTGAATATGCAAGAGCAAAGGCTTATTCAGGCTGTTCCTGTTCCCGAATAACACAGTAGTGGTTCGGGTAAAGAACACAAAAGCAACTACTGAACAATTGATTAAGTGGCAGACGCTGACTTATTTGTAAAGTTTACTTAATCACATGTTTGACGTATGTTAGGTCATTAATTATATTTTCTTTGTTGTTCAGGTTCTACTTGACTGGAAAGATTGAACATTTGCCGCTTAGGAAGATTGGTAATATTTATATACTATTATATAAACATAATTTAAATTTTTATTATTGTTATAATATTGATAATTGGATATAATATTGAATCCATAATAATTTTACAGTATAATATAATATATTATATTGTATCATTTTAGAATATTAATGGTCAATAATAATCATTGACATTAGTATAATACAAATATAATTTAATTTAATAAATTAACAGTGAGTAAAAACATAATTTATTTTTTAAAAAATTGTAAAATATTTTATGATATACATAGATTGTTCTACATCGTTATAATATTATCAAATATATATTAATATATATATATTGAATATATTATATAAATAATATAAATTTACATATATTTTATTTCGTTGGACGTGATATATTTACTGCAACTTAATTATTTATGTACGCATGTGTAATAGATAATTGTAGATGATCCTCATATTTATTTCCAGGTTAAGTACTTTATTGCGATATATTTTTAGTAGTAAAATATTATTTAATTGAACCTCTGAATAGCTTTAAAGATTAACGGATTTTCATGGACAACACAAAAGAAACAAAATAAAGTAATAAATATTAAAAAGTTCAATTAAGTCAAACAATAAATTTACTTTCATGTTACAAGCTCTGCCATAGATCGTGGCGTACTTTCAGTTACACCTACGTGGGTCCTAGAACGTAGACACTTTACCTGTAAACCTGTAAAGAAATTGTGTAAATAATGCATAATAATACAATCAATTTACGAATCACGTTTTCTACCCAAGGTTTCGAACTAGATACATACAGCGAAAATACTTCTACTCATTATAACTACAAAGAAGTCCAAGAGAATTTAATATACCTGATGTCCGACCATGATGTAGTTGAAACAGTTCAGTTGCAGTGGACGATCCTTGTTTAAATGTGAAGTATCAGCGTTGGCTACCGCCTTAAATACTCGCAGACACGTGCCACGTCATTGCTTTCCCGAAAGAAAAGTGTAGGGTAGAGGAACCTAATTCTGAAGGTCGACAGGTTAAAGGACATTTTTATTTCCAGGTGAGCCCTAGGATATGGCCATTCCCCATCGATTGACCAAATGTGTTTCCAAGGGCCTAAAAGAATATGAACAACCTGGGGCAATTCGCAAAACGAAGAAAAGGAAGACAAAAAAAGGAAGTGGCTCAGTACTTTGTTCACCACCACGCTATGCACAAGTGTAGATTTCTTGCTTGCAATCTCGGTGTAGTGATTCACAGAATTTTCGCACGTGCACTTAGTTCTCGTCCACAATCTGTATGAGTTTCGTAACTAGTAGATTCATCAGTTACGCACTAACAACGCAACGCATCAGCACCTGGTTTAGTCTCTGCACTGGTTTTGTTTAATTTGTGTTAAGTTGGGTAGTACGATAAGTTTAGATGCAATAGATATACGTAGGTTAAGTTAAGGATAAGTAAATCTAAGTTTAAGTTACGGCTAGGGCTACTTTAAGTAAGGCGTATTGCACGTCATTCGTTCTGGTTGCACAGCACTACCTCGGCCATTTTCCTTCACTTACATGTAGTGTTCGTTCGCAAAACATTTCCAAGCTAATGTATCTACCTTAACAATTAATGTTTCTAAACACATTTTTAAAAATTCCTTGGATCCTTGATGTGACATTACATTTGTCGCTAAAGTCTTTAATGTATTATTTAAATAATTGTTAAATATTAATTGGAGTTTTGGTTTTTATGTATGTAGGGAAATCCACGACACTACCGAGGGAAATCACTGGACAATCAGCGCTAGGAATCACTAGGGTTATCGCTAAGGATTTGATAGGGTTCTACCTTTATAAAATTAAATGCCTAAACATGTGGTTTTATATATTTAGGAGGGTTATAGCACCACTGATGAAAAATTTCAAGGATCGCCGCGGGGTTGGCAAAAGGGATGGCCAAGGAATTCAAGGTATAAATTTAGAAGAATTGAAAATGTTTTAAATAATGTATGTTTTATCTATATGTAGGCGGGGGTAGGAAATCATCGTGGAAGAGTACTGGACAAAATGCAGGAATTGCAAGGTATTAACCTTTTAAGTGTTAATGTTTAATTGTGGTTTCTTTGTGTCTGTGCTTAGGAGGGTTGACAGTACCAATGAGGGAAATTGCTGAATTTTCGAGGGTCGTCGATGGACTTATCGGAATCATCGTCAACGGTTAAAGGTTTTCAATTTTTAAATGCTAAATTGTTCGATGTTATTTATGCTCTTTTTTTATTTATTTTTTTCAATGGCAACAGGTGGGTTGCTGACACCATCGTGTAGAAACACTGACAATGGGTCTCGACGTCAGCATCATCTAAAGATTGTGAAGTATCAACCTTAATAATTTTAGTAATTAATCGAAAAAAATTTCTTTTTTTTTTTGTGTATACGGAAGAGGTAATAGCACCATTGAGGAAGATTTATGGACAATGAGGATTGTATCTGGAGTTACCAAAAATTGACAACGGCATTCTGAGGTATTAATCTAAAATTTTAACATTTTTGGGCTGTTATTTGTGTTTTTTAAATGTATATCGGTGGTCTCGCGACACTCGAGGAGCATAACTGGGCAACCATACGAAGCATTCTACGGTATTGACCTTAAATTTTCAAGTATCTAATGCTGTGTTTGCTGTTTCTATGTTATGTATCTAGAAAGCAACAGAGGGTGAGATGTTGGACATTGAAGATGATCACCCAGCTCCGAGATGCAAGCCCTCTAGGAGGGCTGAATAATGGACAATGAAATGGATAAGTATTGCCGAAACATCATTTGTTAACTTTTTTTTACACTGTTATTTTATTTGTTTTGTGTTGATAGGAAAACTCATGACACTACCGAGGACAATTTCCTAACGCGGCTGATCGTTAGTTTCCAGCAAAATCACGAAGGATTGTAAGGTACTAACCTAAGAAGTTCGTGTCTAATCGAGGTTTGTTTTGTTTTGTTTGTGTATTTAGAAGGGCCAACAGCAACACCGATGACGATCACTGCCAGGTTGATCGCCAAGTATTCTTATGTATTAGACCTATAATTTCAAATATTTAATCTTATTTTTTGTTTGTTTTTAGAATAGGAGACCCGAGATCGTAGGCTACTAGCTGTGTGAAAAAATAGGACGATGATTCAGTTAAGTATTGCTAAACTGTCATTTATTTCATTTTTAAACTGTTATCTGTATGTTAGTTACCCTGCAATTTCTTTTTCCCCACTATTTTCCCTTCGAGCACTGGGTTATGGTTTTACCTTGCACGGGCATGCACATTCAATACACCTTTGCCCCGTGGTTCTTTTACTGCTTTTATTAGCTCTTGTGCACCGGGTAGAGATGGTTGTATTTAGGTTATGTAGTCCAGCTAACATTGGTATAACTCTTAATAGTAGGTTGGTGTTTTTTCATTAATACTATTTTTTTTCGCAAGATTAATTGATTTGATTTTTGCTGTTTTGTTTTGAAAATGGACTAGTTCTGGAAAATAGCATAATGATCTACCTAGTCTGGTCGAGCGGTACATCCCGTTTTAATAACCCCATGAAAATTTGAGGGGGGTAAAACACGTCAGCCACGTTCTGTAGGTATTAGATATTTAATAACTAATTCAAGTGTCATCTTACATAATACTGTCTTACAGGCTAGGCTTGATAACAAGATTGAGCAACATAAATAGGCTGTAAATTTTGTTTTGCCATTCAAAATACATTGCATGTCACTTTGAATTCAGCCTCATTGAATGGGTGTAGGAATTTAAGGTATTAACAAACAAATTTATTTCCAAAAATACTTGAAAATGATCAATATTTGTTTTACAGACAGACCAGAAAAGTAAACTTGTCAAAAGAACTAGTGATTGGAATGTGGGAGTATGAGACATGTATTTCAAGCAATGAAATGGAAAAAATTATCGTAAAATAAGTCAGAAAGATTGTGGGTTGCTAACACATAACAATTTGATTTTTCATAGGATAGTTAAAGAAGGATATTGCAATGATGTTGGAATTAAACTAATATAACCAAATCATGAGTTGGAAATAAAAAAGGATGTGGTTTACAATGCCATTGCTTTTGCAGCCTTTGGGTTATTCAATGACTGGATTTGGATTTATTGCTTAGTCAGGTCAATAGCTCACCAAGGAAATAGTAATGTTTACATTTCTTTCTGACAGTTATTTTCATTAGATATTATTGCAAGCCGGAGGGGAAACGAGTTATGTCTGTGATAAAGAGCTCATTAAACGGCCAGAAACTTCAGCATCTATTGTTTCTCCCATTTTACCATTCGTGGTTTTGTACGTGAAATTGCGATACTATTTATCTACACTTTGTGTTATGAGTTTGAATTTTCTGATACGTTTTGTCCAACAGGAGTTTATTGACCAGCACGGTTCGGAAAAAAACATCCTTCTTTTCGGCCATTTGCCGTGTTCTTGTTTCAAAGGTGCTATGTTCTTTCAACTGAATTATTCGATTTGTGCAACTCAAAATTGAAATGTATTTCTTTGTTTCGTAGGGGATTGCAGAAATTACCCAACGGGATCAGCAGTTTCCCTTTATAGTTTTATTGGATAAATTTGATCTTAAGGATTGACAAAACTAGCTCTTTTGCTCTGGAGAAAAAGAAACTTTTGGACATTTCTATGGCTTACCTCTTAAATTGCTAATCAGAGTTACTAGCATTATTATTTTGAATGGATGTATTACTTGACTTTTCTGTAATATTTGCAGTGTTATCTTGGACAAATTATGCGGCATTTTTATGCGCAGTTGTGAAACTATCGATGGATACCCACCAATTTAGAAAAGAAATAGTCGGCGATATAAGATAACTTACATCAATAATATTTTATTTGCTATTGATCGTTTTAACAGAAATTATTTTTAGTGGTTTCTAGTGCTATTTATTGATTAATTTCCTTTCCCATTTTTATGTGGACAGTGTTTCGGTAGAGTCGGTTGGTGTATGTTTCCAGACATGTTCAGGCTGATGAATCAAGCTGTTGAAAATGAATGTTCGAAGTGCTACATTTCTTCTTGCATTTTTGTAGATACGTTTTCATCATTGTTATTTAATTCATTTTACCGCTCACAACATACTTTCAAAATGTGTTGTTTTGCTGTTATGTTTTTTTTTTAAATAATTGTTCACTGTTTTATTTCGGGTTAATTAAGCAAAATGAAACATAGATAAATTAGTTGAATACACAAGTAGGTTTAGTGTGCTGCCAAGACAGGATGTAGGTAGTTGATAATGAAACTATTAGTTGCAACAATTATTTGTAAAATCAGTTTTGTTTGTATATCTAACATAATCGTTATCTTTGCAAACTACTTCCATATTTGGGCGATCTATAAATGAATAAACAAAAAGACTAATAAGATGAGGGAGACCAAAGGTGAGTTGGAAGAAAAGTTAACAAATAAAAATGATTTTCTTCAATTATATTGTATAGTAACTGTTTAGTCCAACCTTTGTTCTTGAATGTATTGTGAAAATACGAGTATAAAACCACCTGGGAAATCAAAGCTCTGAAACAGAAAGAATGTAAACGGCTGTGAAAATTTAACCGTCATCAGTTTGTAAATAGGAAAAATAACCCCTAAGTGAGACATGGTGGAAGGTAAACGTTTGAAAATTTTTCTTGGCTTAGAAGTTTAAATTCGATTTTGACGACCATAACATGTTGTAATTATAATTTTAACGCTGATTACAAAGAAAATAATAGTTTCAAGCGGGCTATTGAATGTAACAGAATGAATGTAGTATTATCGCAACAACGCTGAGCTTGAATAATACAATTACTTATTTCCAATTTAAAAGAACATGCATGTTGAATTTGGAAAGCAAAATGTTTTTTTAAAGTAATACACAGGTTTATCTTATTTCTGTTGCATAAGTCCAACACTTTACCGTCTAACTGCTAGTGTTGCTTTTGTAAGAACTCAGTCTTCAACGAACGAACGAGTGGGCATAGCCCATTAAATATCAATTATGGGATAAGTATAAACAAAAGTGATTTTTTACTTCGTCTTTGAAATTTGAAATTGTGTATTTTAATAGCAATATAAAGGTTTTTGACAAAAATAAATAAAGAATTTAAAATTCGGGCTTATTTTCATGTCCTTATTTGAAAACCTGTACGTTCATTTTCCTCGCTAGATGGCGATTCGGATTTGCTATTGTTTGTAATAATTTACAAGTTGTAATATTACAAGGGGGAAATGGTTACCTACATCTATTAAGAAGAATTGTTGATGTTCTGACAAGAATCATGGCATAATGGATGAGTACCGGCATATGGTACTGGAGGTTAGTGGTTCAATCCCCACTCAAGACACAAAGAAGTATGATATTCAAATGTGAATTTTCAGTTTTATTGTTCATAATCTATGTATGTACGATAATATTAAGGAACACAGAACTTAAGTTTACAAAACACAACTTTACAAAATTTTTACAAGTGTAAACAGGTCACCTTTTAGCTCGTTGGAAACTAGTAAGAGGAATCGCATGATTCATAGCTCAATGGTTGAGCATCAGCACGTGGCGTTGAAGGCTGAACGGTTCGAATCCAACATGAGTTAAATAAATATTCAATTGAGAAGGATTACCAAAAATTGTACACGTATATACTGCGCGAAGTATGTTAATTATCAGCAGAAGTTTATCGAGTTATCCACCAAACAATGGAATATAGGTGTGTATGTGCCAGCTGAACAAGCTGATTTCGAACATACGGTTCGTTCCATATGAAATAAGTTACATCAAGTTTCATTTGATTTCAGAAACAGACAAAATTAATTTATTCCCAGCTTGGAATTAGCCAACCTTTATATCGATATGCATTCTTCATAAATTGCCTCAATGGGATTCGAACCCAAGTAATACGCAACACTATCTCAATGCTTTACCATTGACCTACGACACTTACTTCTACAAGATTTAAATCTTCAACACATTATTGTAACACGACGCGCGAGTCAATAGAAAACCAAATCCACATGGGGGGATATAGGGGGGCGATGCCAGGTAGGCAAAGCGTCGGGCTACAAACTCCAAGGTCTGTGGTTCGATTCCCAGTCAGGCTTCCTACCTTCCCAGGTGTCACGATCCCACTGGGCCAGTCGGGTTGGGAAACTTCGTGCGAAGCACGCGAACGGATATTTTAGCAAACGTTAATATGATCACCAGTAAAAATTTCCAATAAATATGCCAAGTTTCTCTTTATTGAGTATTTACAAACTTTTAGATTTTTCAAATAATTTTAACCTACACCTACTATCCTCTGTCTAGTTGGATGATGATAGCGATGTGCGTATGTTCCAACATTGTTGGTTGAATGATGAACACATGGGGATTGAACCCATCAATTTCGTTATCATGAGAGTCGCTATCAAGCATTAGTTAATTCATTTGGAAGTATGTATAAACATTGTACGGTATATGTATCCAACTACAATTATTCATTTGTACTTGTAATTTGACTCGTTATGGAATCGAACCTTATACTTTCAGCGTAGCGCGCCGATGCTCAACCATTGAGCTACGAGTCCTTGCATCTGCTTGGTTTGTTTTCTCTAGTAACTTACGGACAAACAATTAACACTTAGAATAATTTTGATAGTGAAATAATAACAAATAGATAATAGCAACTATGTGAATCAAAGATCCAAACTGAAAATTCACCTGGGTATTGAACCTAAGACAATCAGTACCGTAGAATAGCGCTCTACCACTTAGCTACTAGACATACACTTACAATTTATGAACAGGCAAATATTTTTATGAGTCTTATAAATTTTCATGAACTGTAAATAAGGTTATTTTGAAATACATAGTAGCTTTGGACAACAAGTCAATTAGCTCAGTGGTTGCATATAGGGGTGAAGAGTTAGAAGTCTATGGTTCGATCCCAGACTGCAACATAAAAACAGTCGTATGAATGAATAGAAAAGTAAAATTAAATGTGCAGTATTTTATTGTCCCTCCATCCACCCACAATTCCACCACTTTTTTTTTATACATGTCACAATACAATACAGTACAAACATATACAATACAATACATACACATATAAGACTAACCCGTTGGCTGCCACGCCACTACACACTACGTTCGCTACTTCGCTATCAAAGGGATAGCGACCAAGGGGGACTTGCCCATGGACAAGTCCGGGCTGACACGATGATGAGACCTTTACGGAAATGCACATCCAGGTCTCATCAAGCGCGTCGATCAAGGGAATTCCCTATGGTGCATTGCCTACCTGCCCGCAGGCAAATTTTGGGCAGTGGCAACTGTCCCATCCCATGGCAGAAAGACCATGGGACAGAACAGCGCGGCCCGTCCCTGTCAAGCTAAAAAAAAAAGGGGACCAAAGTGGGTGGCAGCCAACGGGTTAATTAATACGACATTACAAAATACAAGTATACCATAAAGGCGAGGCGAAGACGACGTGACGGGCGAAGCGGTGACGGGCGAAACGAAGACGGCGAGGCGAACACGGGCGAGGGGAAGACGGGCAAGGCGAACACGGGCGAGGCGAAGACGGGCGAGGCGAAGACGGGCGAGGCGAAGACGGGCAAGGCGACGACGGGCGAGACGAAGACGGGGTAACGTGCTGGGCGAGACGAAGACGGGGTAACGTGCTGGGCGAGGCGAAGAAGGGGTGACCGACGAAGGGAAGATAGGCGTCGTTTGGCAAACTAGACATGAAAGGGAGTCTGTTGAATGCTATTTGTTACCCGTTGGAAACACAATATATAGGATTAGGCTGCATTAACTAGAGTGAAGCTTACTTGAGATAATGAGAGGGACAAGGGAATAAGAATGGCATCAGGTGTTCCAATCAACAACTTTGTATCCTTGGTGACCTTACTCCAGGTTCAGCTTCCTATGCACTTTTAGTTTCCGGAACAAGCAATAAAAACAAGAATCATGGTGATTGGACACTTGCTGCCAAAATATAAGTTTAATACCTTGTCCAGCAACACAAAATTCTGCCACTTGATAGGCTCAAGTGATATGATGAGAAGATTGCTATAATGATGATGGTTAATCACTGGCAAAACAACATAGGGTGCAGTTGTGAGATGCGAACTGACAGGACACGAAGAATGGATAGAGTAGCAGAATACGACAATGGTATTCCAACCAATAGGGTTTTGCACATATCTCTACGTTCAGCATCTTTTATAAATAAAGTTTCACGGGCTGCTTCTAAAAGAAGAATCTTGCCAATGGACTCTGAATGCCAAAATATAATTCTAGTACCTCTCCCTGAGCAATAGATTTGCATGATGGAGTGCAGAAGTTAGAGCCTTCTAACAGTTTTTATTTGGTAACTGGCGAAGCTGATCACAAGAACATCTGGTACACCAAAAATAATCAATTTAATGCTCTGAACTTTAAAACCATGCACAAGAATGAAAACACTTCATGGTAGATTGCACACCTTTTGTTTTAATTGAATTTTCCATTAGTATGTAGAACTCAACACATATTGATACACAGCTTTCAGTTGTCTGACGTAGTTTAATCAACAAACAAATACAGAGGCGCAGTAGCGCCATCTTTTTCCCCAATTGGTAAGGGAACAAAGAAAATTTTTAAAGAGTTGTTAAACTTTTTAATATGCAAACTTCAATGATGTATACATGTTATTTTTAAGAGCGTTAAATGTAAAACGGAATTAAACCTTAGAATGAAGGAAACAAAGTCAACGGACATGTCATACGACTGAATCAATTCACAGCCTAACTAGACAGTACAAAAACAGGAGAAATATATGTACACGTTAAAGGCTTGGTACAATGCTTGACTGTTTTGTTCTCTCCTTCCCTCACGTTACTTTCCACTCATTAGTCCTTGTTAGGTTTTTGCGAAGATTTCTTCCTTGCTGTTTGTACATTTCCGGTTTCACCGGATGGAGCTGACCAGATATAATGCTAGTAGCGTCTTGCCCGACAACGTTCTCGCGGAACAGAACTGTTTGCAGTTGTACAACCCCAGTCTGAAATGCAATTTCAATTAATAAACTGTATTTATCAAAGAGACGGTAAACGCGACTTACCTTGTTTTATTAGACGAACTTAATCACTTTGTACAAGACCAAGTCGCAAAAACGACACCCATCTGCAATTTCATTCTTCTTCCGACGTTGTTCAGGCATATCATACATTGTTAGAATGATCGCCAAAATTACGAATCTAAAAATTTGCACAACTCGCAAAGTATCGATGATTTTTGAATTTCCTATTTGATTTCTTATAGCTCGCAGATGTTAATAGCATCCGTCATGCTAAACTTATTCTTTACACCTATTTAGGTTTTGTTCTGATAGTTTACCAACTGACGAAATAACAGTACATACTATGAAATCTTACCGATAGATGAAGTCACTTTCAAATAGAAAGCTCAAATGGTTTTAATACTGGTATAACATTGAAATAGTCATTTCAATGACTCGTTCCACTTCTTTGAATAGCTCAGTTCCAGTACCTGCACGTAGTATTAACAGATGCTTAAAAAAATCCCCAAAAGATTGGAAACCATACAATAATTGCTGAAAATTTCAACCCGTTGAACGTTAGGATCAATACACTAGGTAACGGAACACGCGTTTGAGCTGTACAAAATGGCACTGATTACCCAAGACGAACGCTTTCAAGAATCTCATTGTCGCCAGTATTTATGTCCCTACTCGCAATGCTAAAAACCGCTAACCTAAGCTATGAGATCGTTTATTATACCTCAGCTATTATAACGCGTGCCGATAAAGCTCACCTTCAACAGATGTAACAATAAAACGGATGGTACTTCACGCAAGTTGAAAGGTTTTACCTACGGTTTACCAAACGGCATCGTTTCCATAGTGAGCAAGATGTAACTGGCAATGGGACTGCATTCCAGCTCATACGAGAGTAAGAACGGTGCAACCTAAATATTGGACAAGAATCAC
The DNA here is from genome assembly GCF_022539665.2 of Daphnia carinata. NCBI lineage: Eukaryota > Metazoa > Arthropoda > Branchiopoda > Diplostraca > Daphniidae > Daphnia > Daphnia carinata. The sequence continues at coordinate 6,083,330 of NC_081339.1, read as the reverse complement.
CCAAAACTTGGATGGAACGTCAAAAAGACTTGATTAATTGTATTATACCTGAATGGCCATGGCAGCCAAGACTTTGCAGGCATTTCTCGGTGGAAAATGGAGAATTTGAAAACGTTTACCGAGATTGATGAGGGTCGGATTACTAGGAGTATTTGTTTATATTGCATGGGAATCTGCATGTAAATGATAAAATCTTTCATTTAGAAGAAATTTTACATAACCTTTATCTTCACCTCTTTCCAATCCAAAGGTAAGCAAAGAACTCTTGGCCAACATGGTTTTTAAAAAGATGAGCAGACATTCGTCCATGTAAAAAGAAATGACTAATTGCAACTAAGGAGGTAGCATTGCTCATAGGAATCTGAAAACTAAACAGCGATAAGATAAGAAAACAAAAAAAATAATAACACTCTTATCATGTGCATGCACCATTTAGCATTTACTATACGTCGTACTAGAACCATTGGACCACGAACGTAAAAATCCTGTTTTGACACCACAACAGAAAATAAATCAGTGGGAGTAGTATGAAATTTCGGATAACTGAATATATTATTTACCTACCAACAAGGACGTAATTCTTAACATTTTCCACGCCATCAACTCCATTTCTTTCTTCCGTTTCCCTGCAAGTTTTTCTTCTATCTACCAATTATGTATGGTTGAATTTTTCTGCAGGAAAGGTCTCTTGACGTTGCCAACCTTCGTACCTGGTGTCTCACTGCCAAGCCAAGGTTGAAGTAAAATTATCACTCTCGATCTGATAGACGTTCTGTAGATAAAAAACGACGTTATAATTACGGCCAAAACAAGTTTCTACTAAGTACAGCTGTCGAATTAAAAAAGTATTTGACGAATACCACTTAGCCTTGCAGTGCTAAAAGTGACCTCATGATGTACACAAAACTAACCAGCACCAATGCTAAGAAATAAAAAATGTTTTGAAATTTCAAGCACTGAAATATACAGTAAACACACCTTGCCATGAAGGAACAAAGGAGAAATTCTTGTGACACATAGTTGTCCATCATTTAGACTAAATGAACAGGAGAAAGTAACAGCTGTCATGAAAAACCGAACAAGTCCTAAAGAATAAAACAGGCTTATTAGTTGAATTGGGGAATAAGACATCTGGAAAAGAACAACATTATCAATTCTACTTATGCCTATTTTGGAAATATTACACAGCCAACACCAAATGCATTAACTCTGTTTGATATTCTTCCTTTACTGAGCTGGCAGTCCTCAGAACCTTTTTGGAGAACATGCCATGCTTCATTTTATCGCGGAATATCGCGAGCCCAACGATAGATCTAAGTAATCCTAAACATTAGTCATGGGCTAAATTAAAGGCTGTTTCGCATGAAAAATGAATCCACTGCTTAACTTTAGCGACTTTACTTACAGGAAAGTAATACGTTTTTCCATTTTATGGCACGACAGGAGATCAATCCATGTGCAAGGCAGGAATTTCACTTCAGCAAATTATCATGCGGTTCGAATTATCAGCTGAGTTGAAGAAGCCAAGGCGTTGCCAACATTGCATAATTCAATAAACGTTTACTTGTTTGTTTTTCAGTTTTATTCATGTAATACAATGATTTTTGCTTTATTAAAATCTTGTTTTTGCCATTGATTATTTTTTAACTAAGCAAAGTTTTGTTTTCTTTGACATCATTGGGAAACGACACTGCTGTCGCGCCGGTTGCTCCTGGGTTTTGAATATAAACTTCAATACTTTGAATTTAATTATAAATAACTATATTAACAAACATAAGTATGGTTAGAGCATTCAAAAAGTAAAAATAATGCGTGAATGAAAGCCCAGGTATACGTTTGAAAAGTTCAGATTCTCGCAGCAAACAGCACCACCTATGGTTTATTATAAGCAATAAGAACAATAACAAGCCACTCTCATTTTTCAGTCATGAAGTTTGGCTTCAGATGGATAAAAAGATGGGTGCGTTCGCGATCAAGTCCTATACCATTGGATAGAGCAGAGGTCACGTAAAATTTACATGTTTAATGATTTAGTTTTTTATTCTAAGAATGTTTATTCCAGGTATGGGAAAGAAGATTTGCCTTTGCCTACTTTTTCGCTGCTTGGAATTTGCTTGCTTACCTTGGTTATAATTATTACAAAAATAAACAAATGGGAGTCAAAATGATAGAAGATGGAGAAACTTTGGGTACCACACACTTGTAAATTATGTGATTGTAAATGAGTCCTAACTTTTCTTTGGGTTTTTACTCTACAGCGGAAAAGATGGTGAGAAGAGCCAACATGCAAAATGTAACTATATACAAGGTGAACAACTTAAGTTATGAGGGGAAAAGAACAGTTGATAGCGTAGAATTGGCAGAGAAACATCAACAAAAAATTGATGAACTTCGAAATTCATTATCATGAAAAGTTTTTCATAAATATATAGTCACATACAATGCAATTTGTTGTCCTCCAGTATAGTGTGTTACTAATAAGGTTATCGAACATAATTTACCAACCAAAAAACTGCTGTTTTGAAAATAAGAAATAGTTCCTTGTATATAATAAATCCCAAATCACTCTTAAAGGATTTATTGGCATTAATCTCTATTGCAGAAATTATCGCTGTAATTTCGGATATTGGATGCAATGGCAAAGTAATGCAATCAGAATTGTAGTCCACTAGGCAAGACAGCCGCCAAATATCGCTGATTTGACATAACTTGCAAACCCGGAAATAAATAGTTCCTTGCCATCATTCTCGCCGATGTTAACGGGTAGTAAAAATAGCCTCGTCTCATCAAGCCAACGAGGAACCCGACCCCGCCATGAATGAATCCCTACGTTTAGTCATTCGTATTCCTCCCTCGCCGTGATAGCCAAGTTTTAGTTTCAAATAAAAAGACGCTTTCTCATTCGTCTGCTTCTGCGAAACCTTATCAACCAACCGCTTTTCTTTTCGTCGTCAAGCTTTGCAATTTCTACTTGAAAAAAATAAATAAATCGGGAATTCTGTTGTGATTAAGGTGTATCAGGTTGCCTGACCGTTCACTGTTGCCGACGTTGTAACTGATTTGCTCCAAAATGGTTGTGAAATTCTACATCTCGATGATTTCGGGAAATAAAGAGGTATTAGACGTCAATCCGTTGCTGTTGGGTTCCGCCCTTGCCCCATAGGCGCTTTTGCCGAGAAATCTCTTAACTTGTCTTTTTTTTTCCTTACCAGATGAAAAAGCGACAAATGAAGGCACAGCTTATCATGGAGAGCAAAGGTGTCAATTTTAAGGTGATAGATATTTGTGACCCAAACAATGATGATGAGAGGACTTTCATGAGGAAGAATGCTGTCGGCAGGAACAACGCAAGGAATGCTGTTCCACCACAGTTTTTCAATGATGATCATGAAGATTCTTATTGTGGGGTGAGAATTGTGATTACTTAAGGTATCTTCTGTAGTTTGTCTCACTTGTGCTTGTTATTGGTTATCAGGATTATGAAGGGTTTGATGAGGCAGTTGAAAATGATCGTATTGAAGAATTTTTGAAGTTACCTCGTGGATCCCTTCCTCAGGTACCCATCATCAATCACAGTATCTCGGCTCACAGCAGTAGGGATGTAAGTTAATGCTTCATAAAAATGATTATTATTATCCAACTTACACCACACATTGAATGTTTGTGCAGGTCTCATTGGAGAAAGAGGTTGTTGCTCCCCAAGTCAATGGAGCTGTCCCTAGTCCCAGACAAAGTCCTGAAAAAGTAAAAGAGAAGGAACTGGAAGTTAAAGAGAAAGAAGAGGAAGAGGAGGAAGAAGAAGAGGAGGAGGAGGAGGAAGAAGAAGAAGAAGAAGAAGAAGAAGAGGGTGAAGATGAAGGTAAGTCATTGAGTAATTCAGATAAGAAATGGTTCTTATGCTGTCATGTCTTGTACATTGGCTTTGAATTTTCAAATTTAATTTGCTTGGGTTATTTTTTTTCTATTTGATTTACTGGTTTGTTTGGTTTTTGTCTTGTTTTCTAATTCTGTCCACTTTGGCTTGCTTTTTTTTTATCAAACTACACAACACAATTTCACAGATTCAATGGAAATGGAGACAACAGTGGCCACTGCTGACAGTATCACTGAATTAAAATACAAAAAGCTACCTGGGGGAGGTATACAAGGGCCATTTTATGTTTCTAACAATAAAAATTGCTTTCATTTTCTGGTTTTGCTTGCTCCTTTTCTGTCACATTGGTTTTTCATCTTGTGTTTCTTGAAACTCATTCTTTTAAATTCACACTTCATTTCTTGTTGGTGGTTGGGTGACTTGATTGGCAATTATTTCTACAGATGCAACAACTGCTATCATTACCGAAGAGGAAATGAAAGTAGAAGAAGTTAAAGAAGAGCAAAATAAAGAGGAAGAAGAAGAAGAAGAAGAAGAAGAGGAGGAGGAAGAAGAAGACGACGAGGAAGGAGAAACAGCTTTACCTCACGAAGATGGTAAACTCGTACCTCAACACGAGTCCTACTGTTACTGCACCTTTGCTTATTCTGCTCTAAAATTAATGCTTGATTTATCTTTTCAATCACATTTTTATTTTATTATTTCTTAATTTATTCACTGGGCTTGCTTTCTTTAATTGCTATTTTTTTCCCCCAACTACCCAAACGCAACACTCAAAACAAATCACAGATCCGATGGAGATGTCGACAACGGTGGCCACAGCTGAACGTTTCACAGAGTTCTCTTACAAACAGCTTCCAGGTTTTCCTTCCGTTGTTGTCTCGTTAACTCCTTTTGGTTATGGTTCTAATTTTTCTATGCTGGGTTATTGCCAATTCGCTTTTTTATTTTATTTTATTTTTCTCTTTCAATAATGAGATTGTGCTGTTTTGGGGGATGATGTTATTCTGCAAGTCATAGGATATAATCTGATATTTCTTTTTCAGGGGAAGTTTGAACAACAAAAGAAACCATTTTTTACATCAACTGCCGTATCCACCACCTGTCCGCCATCGAGTTGGTGTATTTCTTTACCGATGGTACCAAAGCGAAGAACATTTGTCGTCATTTTGAAGAATTGGGTGAACTGCTGAATTGGATTATTATATACATATTAATTTTTCTTTTTGTTTTTACCGACCTTTTTAAATTTGCTCCCCTCCCGTTTAAATCTGCCCTCTTGAAATCTTATTTAAAATACCCAGCCTTTTAATTCTGTTACGTTTACCTGTACGTGTGACTTTGATGTGTGTAACAACTTCCCGTGTAACGTTTAACTTAAAGTAACCCTGGAAAATTTGACTCAAAAACAAAAATTGTAGCGAAAGTTGTTGCTCATTGTTTTCTTTATGATTTTCGAACGGAAAACCAATTATGTAGGATAAATGAGGGAGAACTTTATAAAAAGCATTTCAGTGACTATTTCTCATTGCAATTTCTTCCGGAATTCGTTGGTCGTTTTCGTCTTCTTTCCCATTTGTAAGACAAACCCACGCAACTTCAGTGACAAGGCGCGTCATTTGCCATCCATTTTCCCTCTCCCTTACGAACTTGGGCTTTCTATTTTTCATGACCAGTGTAAATAGAATATCGAAACTACAGCTACATTCACGGATCGTTTCGTAATTCCTGGTCTCGTTGAAAAAATAGGAAAGAAACGTTCAGAGTTAAATGTACGAGCCAAGAGGAACTTGCCACACCGCCAATTTTTGAGCGGGAGTATCAAATTCCAAACTCAAATTCCACATTTTAGTGATGCACTCGAGAGATGCCCATAATGGCCGACTCTGTAAAGATACAAACAAGGAATAACCCAGAAACCTTTGCTAACAGTCTCAATTGATATGCACGACCAATAACCAAAGTTGACCTTGCGATTTCGTACATTCAACCTAAAACAGAATTCATTACTAAATTGTCCAAACGTTGTCTAATGTATTTCTTGTTCGCTCTAGCAAAATACAGACGAGATGTGTAAAGAAAAAAAAGATTCAGAAAGGGTAGCTATTCCTGCGCAATATTAGCCGCATTTTCGAGATTTTAACAAACGACCTACTCGTTTTTTTATTACAATTTTACGTCAAATCGTCAGGATAGTTGTGGGGAGAAAAAAAACTAACAACCTGTAGAAGTTTTTCCTCTAGCAATACAAGTGGGGAAAAGTGGTAATCTTAAAAATACACGAAAGAAAGTAAATAGCTTGTGTTGTCTTTCTTTTTCGAACGTTCGTTCTATAGCGAACATTAAAGACGAGGAAGGGAGTGCTGCCAAAACAGAAATGAATAATAATTGGTCGTCGGAAAGGAAACAAGGACTTCCAAGCTGCAGTTTCTGCACAAGTCAACACGAAAAGTATTTGCTATACATAAAAGAAGTTTGTTTCGAAAGCCTGGAATAAAGCAAACTGACAAGGAAGTCTGCCTTTTGGGAAAAACTGGAAACCGAGAGTTGAGAAAAGGCTACAGAGATTTTGTTCAAATATTAGCAGCAGATAGCCTAAACATAAATCTGTCCAGGATAAATATAAAACTGAATTGGAAAAAAAAGTTGCTCATTTTTGTGTGTGGATGGAATCAATACTTGGAAAAAGTGGAGTAAGAATACTTGCATCAATTGCTGGTTTTTTCACTCGTCAGACTGGGTTTCAACTCAATTTCTCTCCTGCAAAATACAAGAACATGAATCAAATGTCTCCTGACATGTAAAACGTTTGTTTCCTTACAGCAGAAGGTGCCACTTACTGGGCTTTAGATATTTTAGATTTGTCCTTTGGAGTTGCTTGTTCCCCGCTTTCCAAAGCAAACATTTTCATTTTCTCTTGAAATGTCAACTTTTCAGGACCAGGTTTCAATTGAGTCTTCTGTTGCTGTTGTTGCTCAGCCAGCCGTTTCAATCTGGGATCGCGATACACTTCTTGAGACCCTATAACGCCAGGCGTGCTTATCCCAGTCAACAACAGTTGGTCAATATTGGTGCTACTACTAGCAGACGACTTTGGTGGCGTGTTGGCCAACATGTTTTCCGCTTCGAGAATAAAGGCCTATCAATAACAAAAAGAACATTATTAAAACGATCAAACAATAAAGGGTTATTCTGTTTTACATCAGGATCTTCGCGGCTGTTCTTGTTTTCTGACTGAGTCGTTTCCTGGAAGAAAGAGACTCTTTTGGTTGTGGTCGATGTTACTGTGCTGGACGAGGAAGACGTGTGCTGGGAATCCATTGAGGACGACTGAAGAGTGGCACTTTCCAATCTTTGACCACCAGGCATGAGAGATGGAGGTGGACCTGAAACGTGTGTTCCAGATGTGGGTCTCCATTGTTGTTGATGCTGCATCTGTTGATGTCGGTGCACGTCCTCTTCTTTACGTCTTTGAGCTTCTCGGATGATGCGTTCCTCGGCCGCTTGAGTGGCTTCCAATTCGCGTTGCTTTCGCTGGAACGCCTCAATCTTACGCATACGTTCCTGATCCGGCACTGTTGCTGTGTTATTGTTGTTCATCCCGTTGGTCATGGTCATCACCTGTTGGTGTTGTTGCTGCGGTGGTTGTGGTTGCTGAACTTGCTGCTGTTTCTCTAGCCGCCATTGCCTAGCTCGTTCCAAATCTTCTTGGACAAGGCGAAGCATTCCGCGTCGATCGCCTGTTGCTTCACCATCATCGTCGTCTTCCTCTTCGGCCGCTTCCATGGCCCGTTTGCGGAATTCCATTTCCAGTTTCAAGGCTCTCAGCTGTTCTTCTTGTTTCGGCGTCCGGTTGGCCGTCGATTCCAGCTCGTCGATTTGTTCCTCCATCCACTGACGGGCAGCTTCCTGCCGCCTCATGGCCGTCTCTCTTTCCTTCTCCTCTTTTTCCCACGGATTCTGCTGTTGTTGTAGTTGGCCGGTAGATGCCGCCGCTGCAGCTACCAGAGGATGCGTAGAGACGGGCGGAGGAGGGGGCGGTGGAGGCGATTCGCTATTTTGCTGTTGTTGAGACATGGACGGATGACGCAGATGAGCTACGGATGCCGGAACAACAACTCCTGATGTCCGATTAACTGGACTTAATAACCCCCTTGGTTGTTGCTGCTGTTGTGGAGGAGGAGGAAGTTGTTGGGCATACTGGGGCCTAGGACCTTGTCCGGAATATTGCAATTGTTGTTGCTGCTGTTGTTGTTGTTGATAAAGGGCAATATTCTGATATTGACGTTCATCCGATGGATGGCGAGCTCTCAAGGTTGTCGTCGATCCTCTTTGTTGATTTTCACTGAGATTCTGTACAGAACGAGAGCGGGTTGCCTGTACTTGTTGCGTGGCGGTTGTACGAGTCGGACTGGTCGGTTCCGTCGCTTGTTGCGGAGGATTAGGATAGCGCGGTTGAGACAGCAGCTGAGCCGACATCGCACGTTGATTCATCATGGCTCTTTGTTGTTGCTGTTGTTGCTGCTGAGCGTAAAACTGTTGTTGTTGTTGTTCAGTCTGGAAATGATGGATCCCTTCCTGCGATTGATTCATCATGCCAACATTGGGTTCGCTGTTGTGAAGGGCAGGCACCGATCGAGAATTCGCGTTGCGCAACTGTGGTGCCGTCTGTTGGACGGGACGGCCTTGACCCATGGACTGTTGATGTTGATGGGGTTCGTTCTGCGCGACCAAACTCGGACTGCTGTTGGAATTCATTCGATGCGACGTGGGAGGACGATCCCAATCGACCAGTCGTTCCTGGAACGGTGGCTGCTGCTGTTGTTGTTGTTGCGGTAAAGGTGGGCGACGTTGTTGTTGGACGGGATCCGTTTTATTAAGCGACAATGTGGAACGCGAAACGGTTGAAGTCGGTGACGGTTGACTGAGTAACGTTGCCAATCCATGGAACATGGCAGCTTGTTTGGCAACCTCCAGGCGAACCGTATGGCTGGTTCTCATCAAAATCTCTGCTGCTCTATCCTGCGTAATTCCAACAAGACTGTAGCCATCGACGGACAATAATTGATCCCCAGCCTGTAAACGGCCATCGATATCAGCCGATCCTCCTGGAACATTAAAAAAGAATTAAATCCAAGTCCCTTAAAATTGAAAAACTTACTAACCTTTGACAACAGATTTAATGTAAATGCCTAATTGTTGTTGGCCAGTGCCTCTGGCGGCCACGATGCTCAAACCCATGGAATCACTAGCCTTGCGTAATTGCAATAATTGCAGTTCAGGCTGCTGTTGCTGCTGTGGCGGGTACGATTGATTGGCTTCACCAGCAGCTGAAGGTGCACGGACGGGATGATGTTGTTGTTGCGGGGAGACAACCACCGGAGTCGATCCGCCTTCTCCCATGTAAATGGTCCATAAGCCGGACGAAGTCGGTTGCGGAGTCAGACGGCAAAGGCCGGCCTGCTGGAGCGGACCGAGGACTTCCATCAATCCGGTGGGGATGCCCCGCATGACGTCACAAGAGTATCCGTCGTCCGGTAATAGAAACGGAACGGCCAACTGGGAATCTTCGTCCAGTCGAAGAGGACGACCATCAGCCAGCTGAAGTTCGTCTGCTGTACCTTCGGCTACGCGCACAATATGTTGAATCAATTGCGGCGGAATTGCATTAGCCGGTTCGCCATCTTGCGGGGAAGGTCTATAACGTTCCAGCAAGGCTCTCAACTGCAACGAATTGAGCTTGAAACACGAAGAGGCAGTTTCTATCAATTGCTCGGCCGTGTTTTTAGGCGACTGGAGTAAATGGGCCGCTTGCATCACCCGTGCTATTTCCAAACATTCAAAATTAGTTAGTTAAAATTGATTATGACCTAAAATTTGAATTACCCAAGTGACAATCGGCAGCTAATTCAAGTCCCTGACGTTCGGCCCAAGCTTCCAAACGTCTCAGTCGTCTGCTAAGTGCAAGGCCCCACTGACGGGAGCAAAGATTGGCACCTGGTGGTGGTAGAAGATGGTGTGATGCCGAAGCGGGCAAACGTGGCGAATCGAGTCCGACCAAGCGATTGAACAACGCCGCATTCAAGGCGTGAAAGAGTTGAGAAAACAACTGGATCGTCAGAGCCGCATTAACTCGGCAACGTCGCAATAAACCCATTGTTGACGACAAGACGGACAAGACTTGGGCCGTCGCGGCTTCTTCTTCCGGTTGTTCTGGCTGTCCTTCCACCACCTATTGGCACGTCCAATCAAAATTCAAATCGAATTAAAATTATTTAAAGATATTTACCACAGATGGAGGAGACAACATCGGAGGCATCGACTGGAGAAGCTCCGACGTCAGACAAACGCTGGCATTTCGGAAGGCGATTTGGACGGCCTCGGCCAGCAAATCTTGGCCGTCTAGAGAAAAGGCGCAAATGTGCCGGTCCGATTTGAGAAAATGGAGGAGTTCAGATGCGTTGGCCATCCAAAAGGCCAGCGATGGTGGATCGGCGTATCGTTCCTGGACGATGGCCTGCATCATGGCGCCGACGCGGCTCAGTGTCAACGTCAATCGCTGGGCGCGTTCCATCGGGTTCAATTCCGGTCGGAAGTGAGTCGATGCCCGGTAACGGGCCATCAGATAAAGCGAATAAGTGGGCGCCAATCGAAAAACAATTTGCCTCGTATCTGTCGAAGAATTAAAATTAATTCAATTTTGAAGGAATTTAAATTCAAAAATCACGTACCCAAGTTTGGAATCAACGAGTGCAAGAAAGCGTCTTCCACATCTTCTGGTAATTCCAGGACGGCAGGTAAAATGGGATCAGTTCCAGCTACCATAACAGGTCCAGCAGGAGGTGGAGCCACGACAGCAGCCGTAGCGGGAATAACATTACCAGCTGACGGGGTTGCCGAAACCGCTCTATTAGCTCCCCCACCGGGCTGGCCCGTGAATCGTTCGTAATTAAGAGCTGTCGATGCGGCTGGAGTGCGGAACTCACTAGCCGGATCGATAAAACGGAATTGATAGGCGTTTCGGCCGAAGCGAATGACGCATCCATGTTGCAATAAGGTCGTCTCGCAGAGTCTCTGGCCGTTGACGTAAGTTTCCGCTTGGGGGCTGCAGGGTGTCAATGTCACCATCCCTTCCGTATGAGCAAGTACGCAATGACGCGGATGTATTCCCGGCCCAAAGAGTTGAATAGACGGAACTAGAAAAAAATTAATAAAAATGATTGAGGAAAATGCCGGTAGATGGCAATGCAATTATTTACCAGCGATAGGTGAGGACGGATGTGGCGGAGCAGGTCGTTCCGAACCGACTTCCGTCACAGTGGGCGAGACGAAATGACGTCTAACTTGATTGCCTTGACGGACTTCACTTCCGTCTGGATTCAATTCGACCAAGTAGGGCAAAGTGCGTTGTTCGGGATCTTGATCCGGCGATGCCAATTCGCCCAAACGACCGATGGATCCAGTGTTGGAACTATTGGCGTTCTGGTTGTTTCCACCTTGACTTCCACTTCCGCTGAGCTTCTTTTTACGACGACGAGCAGCTTGTGAATTGCTGTCAGCTGGCCGTCTCCTGACGTGAAACATGACTGGACCTGTTGGACGATTTAAAACAAATGGATCAAATACATGCAGAAAAATTTGGATTAAGGCATCGATATTGCGAAATATCGATCGGAACTGGTGTGATACGCAACACTTCAAACATTGAAAAGAAACCTAGTAAAATTTCGCGTTTGCAAGAAGAATTGTTGCGTGTTCGGTGACCAGCCGAAAACGACCACATGCCTATCATTTTCCTTCCGTTGACGACGAGACCTGCCCCCACCCCTCCCCCAAAAATGAATGGTTTCAAACGTTGGATGAAATTCTCCCTTTTTTTTTGTACGGATGAGAGACAAGTCCAACCTGACGTGCAACTGAGACGCAACTGAATCCATTAGGAGATATGCCCTTGCAAATGTGAACCCCCCCCCCCCGTTTTCCTTGTCGCCGCGTTGCTTAGCGACACACTTTTGCCCTTTAAAGAGAAAGAAGAGTTTTATATCCGTCACTCAGAGTTACGCGTGTGTTACCCATAGCAACGGCCAACTGGGCGAGCGCGTACGCAGCCAGAAAAAGCAATTAAATAGACAACACTCACGATCCACCGATCGATGCCATCATCCTCTTACCTGTCCCTGGAGTGTGGTTCATCAGAATTGATAAAGGACACTCGTCGTCTTCCAGGATGTACTCGCTAGGTGGCTCGCCTCCACTGTTGTTATTGCCAGTCGGTTGAGTTCCACCCGTCACCTGGACAAGGCAATAATTGGATGGATCCTCTCTCGTCAGTGCATACTTGTCCAGCATTTCACGAACGACGTAGGCGGCCGTTTCGCGAACAGACAGCAACAGCGTCTTGTACGGCACATCACGGCACAAACTCTCCCCATAAATCTATGATAAATAATGTTAATTTATTATTTTAAAAGAATTTAATTGACAGGATTTACTTTAAGTGTTCCGCCAGTGTCTGGGCCGCCATCTTTCGACCGGAAAAGCTGTAATTTACGTTCCAATTTTTGCTGTCTACGACGACGCATCACAGCTTCCGGATTACTGATGGAGCGTGTGAAACTCGTCTCCGGAAGCTCCGTGTAAAGCTTTTCGGCCACTGTTGTTCCATTTTTGCCACCGTTTTCGCCATCGTTACAACCACCGCCGTCGTTTTCCGAACTCTTCAACTTGCGGAGTTTGTTCTCTTTCTTGGCGTTGCGTTTCTCTCTTTTGGAGAATTTGCGACGGAAACTCGATTCTTCCGGAGGCTGTTGGGCCGGCAGAGTCGATTTCTCGTCGGCTCTTCTCAAAAGGAAACGGCCCTCGCGGTCGTCCTTGTGCCAGTTCAACTGGACCAGCAAAGGTTTCTCATCGGCACCAAGGCACCTCTCCTCTGCTTTGTGTACAAAACAAAAAGGAAAATAGGCATTTAAACATTGTGCAAAAGAACCACTAAAATGATTGGCAAGTTATACCACCGTTGGGGTGGATCTCGTAGAGGGCGTAGGCTGCCATGTGAAGCATCTTCATGTCCGGCCTGAACTTTTCAATCAGGGTCTCTATCACCGCCTGAGTCGAGGCTGTAGACGACACCCTGATGCATTTCGTGGCAATTTTCTGTCCTGCGTCTTGAAAGTAGAACCTCATCACCCCGTGGAACTCAAATTCCTGCAACCACACATTATAAAAGAATACATATGTTAAATGTGGGACTAATCAATAACTCAGGCATTTAACAAATACCTCATTGGGTTCAGACAGGGAAAAGAGGTCTAGACGATTGGCATTCCATTGTCCGATGATGTGTTTCAGAGCCTCTCTATCCCGCCACTTCCTATCTTCAAACTCCATCATAGCAGGCATGAGCAGCACACTTTTTTGATACCACAAAACTATTCTTCTACAAATAACTAACAAGGGCACTTGTTTGGCAGGACCAAAATAAAAAGTATAAAGGCAGTGAAGCAACTTCTCATTGAGAGAGTCTGTAATAAGGGCAGCAGAAGAACTGAGAAACAAGGAAGGACCAGCCCTTCCTGTGGCCTCTTCCTGTTTTTCTTTATTAAATCGATGCGGAACGTTTAAGAATCACTTGATAGTCGTCGTTGTCAACGAGTTGAGGTGTCATCCGTAAAGGCATAAGGTAACACAATAGTGTACCCGGAGGTGTCTCTCAAGGAAGTGGCAACCGTCAAACAAACTTCATAGCAACGGTATTTCCCTTATAAAGTAGCCACATTTTCTTTATCGAACCAAATCGGCGTCATGTAATCTTAACAGATTTGATTATAACTGATTTAAGAGTGGGAAAAAAAAAAAGGCACACACACAGACATACACAAAAGGCACTTTGGACGGAACACACCCACTAACACACACAAACACACTCTACCACAGGAATAAAAAGGCTAAAGGAATATCGCAAGAAAAAATGCCAAGAGGCGTTCTCCTAACCCTCTAAAACCAAGCGCACGTTGCCAGATCGTTTTATTTAATATGTGTCAGCGTGTCGAGCGACGTCTACGCGACGAAATTGGCGTGCAAAGAAGACGAGGAAGTGGTTTTCATTTTCCATTTACGTTCGTGAATTTTTAAAATCGGGGTTGCTCGTCTTGGTACTGAATTTCTAAAAGGAAGATGTTCTTCACGTGTCTGGCAAATTATTTCAGACCGTGATCACGTTGGTCATGTTTGCTCTTCAAACTCTTAAACATAAAATAGGTTTAAGAGGCCATCGTCAATTGTCTACTTGATACAGTTATTTAAAGGAACCAATGAATCGCTTGATGATGCGGGTAGCATCGCCTTGTAATAAATGCTCATGAGGCTATTACTACTCTCTTTTTTTTGTTGTTTTGCTTATTCCAAGGAAAAATTAAAAAAGAAAAGAGAAAAACAAATGGATTATAAAGGTAGTGGACACTGAATACAGGTATGTGAATGGATACCCGAGGGGAGTGTTCTAGAAAGAAAAAGAGAGGGGAGCACTTAAAAAAAGGGAAACCTACTCATCCATCATATCGTCCCTGTCTGGGAACCCACAAAGTCTCTGACAGTTGGAATATTTAAAATGATTTTTCACCACACTGACCAATCACAGTAACACTTTTGTTATTGTGGTTTCTTGATCTGTATTTCGTTCTTCATGCCGAAAACGATCAGGGATTTGCAGGAAAAGAACAAAAATGAGCAAAACCATTACTCTTGATCTTTATCTTGGTTAAAATATTTGTGGGAATATAACAAAACAAAAATTCACCATAATTTTCTGCTTCCCCAAACATCTCGCAAAAGGTAACTCACATAAAATACTCTCTTTTCTTTTATTCGATGGCTGGAATATTTTTACCGTTTTTATCTCTGTAAAATAACGTCATTTGATGTGGCTGATTAACCTCCTAAAAAATTTTTAAAAAATCATTAGCCATCTAGCGGTGAAGCATAGATTTAATATAATTTCACAAATATTTGTTTTTGTTTTAAACATTTACTTTGAAAAAAGCAGTAAATTGCCTGTTCTTTTTCATAGAAGCCCGTAAATGGTCCAGACTGGGTGGATATAATGGGGAGACGGCGGAATCAACCAATCTGGATGTTGTCGAATGACGCGGTAGCTATGAAGAGCAATAAAGTTTAAATAGAATTTGAACAAAATTTTAAAAAATTATAACAACTAACACTAAGGTATTCTGTTGGCAATTGTTTGACATGACAGCTTCGTACATCCAAAGTGATGCCAATGTCCACCAATTCTACTTTGACGATACTCAGTTCATCGTCAACATAACCGGCAAGTTTCCCCCTGTACCAGCAATTGTTTTCCGAGTACTTGCAAGCACATGGACTCTCTAAAATGAAACGAAAAAAGGAAATCAACTAAGGACAAATGGTAATGAAAAATAAATTTTACTTGATTCTCCGACATCAATATCTGGGAAAAGGGGCGCGGCACGCTGAAGTTCTGTTTGAAGACGGCCAAAACCGTCCACCTGTGCCTGCCATTGAGACGGACTGTCTTTCAACCAGTGTCGTGTCGGTTGTATGACTGCACGAAAGTCCTCTGAATCGACGATGGAAAGAATGCAAACAGGTAAGGAAACACGACTGGGCACGATTAATGGTCGATAAAGGTCCATCTCTTGAAATTCGAGACTGTTAAGAAAATCAAAATTGAAAATGGGATAAACGTCGTCAGAGAACTCAGAAGAAGCCACATCAAAAATGGAATCGTCTTGATCAACGCTGCTAAGGGGCACAGTTGGCTCCGGAGTAGGTGCTGCACTAGACGCTAGCGAAGGCGGTAATGATGTTTGGACAACATCGATTTCGCATGAAGGTGATTTATCTCTATATCCGGACGTCAAGAGATCAAAAATCTCATCTAAAACTCGACTTCCAGTTTCGGTATATTGAATTTCAACCACCGGCTCTACGCCTCCCATCGATTTGTTTGTCACCGTGACTGTGATTCGTTTATCAACGAGTAATTCGTGCAATGTGGCCAATTGCTCTTCGTCTGGTTTGACACCGGGTGCAGGAAACCTGGCCAAACGACATCTAGTGGCTTGAATTGGATATTCGTAGCACAGCAATGATTTCCTCATGTTCGTGTAAGGGACATCCAGTTGAGAATTGCCATAATCAACGAAAAAGACTGAAGCCGTTTGCTTCTCATCATCACACGATTGAACGATTGCTCTATACCATTTCATATCGGTGTACCTGCGTGAAAATCGAACAAAAGGTAATTGAACGCTAAAAGTTATTTGAAATGTCAACCTACAAGACAACGCATGGTTCATCTTTGATCCAATGAGTCAAATCGTCCGCAGTGGGTGTTGATTTATCGTAATGCCATTGGAGCAATTTCTTGATGACTGACATGTGATTAGTCGGGCCAGAAGGTCGATGCAAATAGATGAACCCTTCATCATCCAACCAAATGGGCATGGCATTTTCTAATACGGGTGGTAAAGAGACACTAGGCAGCCAACATTTAGGTGAAGGCTGGACAGTGACCGGCATCGGATCCCTTTAAAATACAAAAGGATGTAGCAAAATGAAATGTCACACTTGATGATTTTTACCTGAGTGCTAGTCCGTGTTCCAGTAACTGATCGTTAAGACAACACGTCAATGTCTGATCGAATTCCATGGGTCCACCTGGCTGGATGTATTCGTAATAGAAACGGACGTAATGAACAGATGCAAATATGCCACTGTCTTCGATTTCTTCTTCCTGGATAAAATAAACTTGCACAAAGAGAGCACTGCTCATCTTGATTGCTTCTTTCATCTTATCGAATGAAGATCCTGACCACTTGGTCGCGTGTCCAGCTGGACGGATACCCCACAAACGGCAATGTAAAGCCAGCACTGGCGTCGCCATCCATCCTATTTTTAAAAACAATTAAATACTTTCACAAAAGTAAAGATTATCAAATGAACTTGCGTGGTTGTTCCAGTCGATAGAGTTCGGTGGAATTTACTCTTTTACCAACGTCCATCAAGTGGACAGATACAGTTTTATCGTCCACTATTCCGATAATTCGACAACGATTCCATTGGCCGTCCAACTTAATAGCGCACACTTGTCCAACTGGTGCCAGCTCCTCTAGCAATTCAGAGCTCATGGAAAAATGGCTATCGAGTTGCTGAATTAAATTGAGGTAGGTCTTTTGAGCTGATTCGACCCGGACGTAGAAATCTCCAGCTGAATTCAAATGACTTGTAATTATCTTCGTACGGTGACGGTTTTCTTGGCCTTGGTTCAGGGCTATTGGTAAGACGATGGGCATTGGCACATCTTCTGATTTCGTAGACATTGTGGATCGTGATTTAGTAGAAGGATTCACTACCGTGGGTACCCAATCCTTGGCAGGAAATCGTTTCCTTTTGGTACCCATGGCCTCCGGTGGAGGTGGAGTAGGAATAGTTCGAATTTTGTGGAGTTTCGATTGTGGCCAGGCTATAAATGGATCCACTGGATTCTCTTGGGAATTTACCGTACTGTCATTTTGGCATTCTGGTGGTTTAAGCCTAAATATCGATAAAAATGTGCGAACAAAGAATTAGATGTCAATAATATGAAGTGTTTCGTTTACAGTGTGATCCACAAGGTGAGTTCCTGTCCATCAAGCCGACCTACTCTGCCATGTTCCACGCGATCAACTTGCATGTGAATGTGTTGGGTTTCTTTTATTTCGGCGATTTCTGACATGGCCGTGTTTTTAGGTAGCGCACAACGTATAGCTTGAGCCGGCAAGTTTATCATGTCATCGCTCAACACCCGAATGGACTGAACGCTTGTCAGCTCCCGATTACCGTAGTCAACGAAAAAGATGACTATATCATTGCATTTGAGATTAATCTCTTCAATAAGGGCACGGTACCACATTCCCTGGAACAGTCCAGCCACCAGTTGGCCCGTGTGCTGAAAAGGAGAAATTTCAATGATTTGCTATGTACGTTAGAAGAACCAAGTATCAGTTTCCTCCTCTAGGTGTCGTTACCAGCACATGCAATCCAGGCGCGGGATTCCTGTCACACATTTGAAGTCGGGTATGTAGCTGGTCCAGTTCACTAATAGCGTCTTGAGAACATGAACCACTTAGTACATGAACGTAGAAGCGTTGTACATCGACATGGACGACACGGCCAGTTAAATTGGTTCCAACGTCGTACTGTCGGTTAGCTGCTATCGACGGTGATATTACATGCGGATGTTTCCTGGCCTTTTTATTTTCTGTTTGCTCGCACGGAGACTTTGAATTCAAATTGTCCACTAGCTGTTTGTTTGTCTTTTGCCTAAGATCGCCATATTGATTTTGAAGTTGGGTCCAGAAGGTGAAGCCATCACTGACGGAACTGATGGAAGCCACTGAATCATGGAGAAGATGATCGGCATATTCTGGAATCGGTTCCATCATCGTAGAAAAAGTCACTGTGTTTATATTAGCCAGTGTCTCTTTGATAATAGTTTCGTAGATATTAAACTGTCGAATTGATTCCGTCCATCGTGTGATGGATGATCGACTCGGCGGGGTATGGTTGTTGACAGCAGTGGCTGCCTTTTGCAATTGAAAACTAACATCCTGAGATGCATCGCATAAATGTCGTTCAACGCTTTTTAGAGGACTAGTGCATTCTTGGAATGCTCTAAATAACTGATCCTGGACCTGTTGCTCACGAGCAGCTAGAATTGCATGCAAGTCGTTGAAATGTCTTCTCATCTGTACAAAACGTAAAATAAAATGAAATAATCGTCAATAATAAAACTGAAAAAAAAGAACTACCTCTTTAATGGCGACGTCATATTCTGATTGGACACGGTTGGTTTGTTCCTTAATTTCATTGCAAGTTTTCTTCATGTCGTCGACCAGCTGTACCGTTGCGTCAGCTATGGAATAGAACGTGTCCATTTCATCTTTGTTTCTATCTATCATTTTGACAACATCATGTTGAAGATGATTAGACATCCTGCAACCTTTACACAATGGAACTTCATCTTCATA
The DNA here is from genome assembly GCF_022539665.2 of Daphnia carinata. Taxonomy (NCBI): domain Eukaryota; kingdom Metazoa; phylum Arthropoda; class Branchiopoda; order Diplostraca; family Daphniidae; genus Daphnia; species Daphnia carinata. The sequence goes on along the minus strand of NC_081339.1, from coordinate 6,064,406 downwards.
GCACCAAAATTCCATTGCGAAACTGTGAGTGGAACATTTTTCTAATGTAATAAACCGTTGTCTTTCAAGAGTAGGCGAGGGACTACTGGGAACAAACAAGCCATCACTTCCATCTAGAAAATTAATATTACAAATAAAGAATGGCACTTCATAATTTAATGCACATACCTTTAAAGCAAATGTTTTCTTCAGCCACTTGAAGTTCGAGCTCCTCCAGCTGAATGAGACCCAGCTGGTAGCAATTAATCAATGCCTTAACATTTCTTACTGCTTCATGGGAAATGGTTGAGACAACATTGCAGATTGCACAGCTAATTGTGGTGGTATTAGGGTCATGCTTGGTAACAATTGTGCCATGCTTTTGATTTGATCTTTTTGATACAACACAGTGGTAACAAACACCATGTCCACACTGCAATGTCAGGGGCAACCCGCATCGACTATAGTATCGGGTCGACGGTACTAGTACAAAAGAGGACTTTATAATAATGTTTAATGTTATTGTTGTGTCAATGGCACTATTACTTACAGCGGATAGAATAAGGCTCTCGACATTGAGGACAACTAGTCAATAGTTTGTCCATGGCAAACGCTACATTAAAATTCTGTACTTCAATTGATTGACGCCTAAAAGCAACACCACGTGTGTGAGAGCACAAATTGCCGCCCGTGTTGGGGTTAAAAATTACGTAGAATTTGTTCCTTTGTTTTGCCCCGTCTGCTAGATAGATATCGATCGATATCTTAGAATTGTTTCTGTCATTTAAATATTTACCAAAATTTATTTTTAAAAATAGTTTATTCCAACTGAAAAATCTTAAAACGAATATAATAAGAACATTTCTTTTGAATGATTTTTAAATTTAGACGTTCGTGTTCACACGGCATAGAGGAGCTGTAGATCCTTCGTGATCAATCAATAACGAATACTCTTTGGTATTGTGTTTCTGTTTCAAACTCAGCTTTGTCTAAGATTAGTTTGGAACTGTGAGTAAGAAATGGCTGGACCAATGTTGCTTTTTTTCATATTGTCAGCTTTCTGGTCAACAGGGACCTCTACAACTGTATTGCCTACAAAAAGTGTTGCAGTGCACAACACTGTTATCCAATCTTTTCGTCATTTTCTGAAGGACCTAAAAAACATGGCCGGAGGCTTCATGGCAAACAGGATAGACAAGCTCCAGCATAAACACCACCTAGCAAAAGAAAAAGTGTCAAGAATTTTTCAGAAATTATTCACTTCCTTTAGAAAGCCGAAACAAAACAACTTAAAATAACAATCCAATAGGAGATTCAGAAAATACAATTTAAAAACCTTCGCTTTGCCTATATTCTTTCAATAATTATTGAACATTTTATGTAACGGTCAACGACGAAACGAGAGAACTAATTCGCAATGGTCTGTATGTGGAAACATGTCGACTGGGATGGCTTTTCTCAATACAAAAGGTTCACTATTCATTTTACGGGTGGGCCGTTGGCAAAGGTTCACAAAGTTGTTCATGGCAGGGCCATCGGCTTGACAGGAGATGTAGACGACATGACGAACACGTTCATTGCTTCTCAGCAGCTCAACGACTCGATCACCTGGGATAATTTCAACATATCATCTCCTTCTTTAATTACATTAGAAAGTACGTAAGTATATTTACCGACTCCGCCACGAGAAGGATTTACGATAACGGCGATATCTGGTGCAGCATCCAACTGTCCGAGGAGGGGCCGGAATAGTTTCTCGACACTATTGATTACAATCTGGTTATCTTCACAAACAACAGAAAAAAAATTATAACGAATTAAATTTTACCGGCCAGCGAAGAATTCCGCATTATGAATTTGGTTATGAGCAGCGTTGAAACGGGCGTCCTCAACGGCAGAGCGAGACAGTTCAATGCCTATGACGCCACGACAATGGCGGGCAACCATAAGCCCCTGCGTGCCCGTCCCGCAACAGAGATCTACAACGGTGGACAATCTCTCTGGAGCAAGTTGACGAGCTACGGTTTCATATAGTAACCGGGCGCCTTGCGTATTGACTTGGAAAAACGACTCTGGAGAGATACGAAACTCATAATCGCCGATGTGCTCGTAAATATGCGTCTGTCCGTGCAATAGGATGAATGGTGACTGTTCGGCAGTGCAGCGCGTATGAGGACATGCCTGATAGTAAATTGAAACAAGTTGATTGCCCAAAGGGCATGCCAAAAGATAATTTTTCATCCGCTCCATTTCGGCGTGAATTTCTTCTTTTGTCAAGTTTTGTGGGTGAATGGTCACAATAGCCATTTGTTCGTTCTTGTAATTCGAACGAATAGTAAGACCCCTCCAATTTCCACCACGTTGGAAATGCTCGCAGATTTTCCATTTTGACTGATGCTGTATATAATCCTGGAGATGGCTGAAATTTCAGAAAAAATAACTTAACAATTAAAAATAAATTTTCAATTAAACTACAAGTTCTATTAGCTTCCACATACCGGGCAACATTCGAGTGAATAGGGTGTGTGTTGAGTAGTTTTTCTGCAGTTATACACCGTAAGGTGTTTTTAGAAGCTTGCCCAACACAAAGTCCTACAACTGCCTTTCCATTGGAATCATAACGAATATGAAATTCATTTTTGTTCCTGTAATGCAAGGTAACTGGCTGCACCAAGAAGGTTCTGATTTAAAAATAAAGAACCTTATAAGACAGTTTGGATTTGGCAATGCTTACCGATGGTAGAGTTTCATTCAATTGGCAGATAATATTACTGGAATTGGAGTTGGGCCTCAATTTTTTTGTTAGTTTGACCATGATTTCAAAATTTTGTTGGTTTTTTATTTTGAGTTGTTCAGTATATGGAATCTTAAATATCATAATTCAAAAATATAATCAAATTGTTGCTCATGAATATAGGTAAGGAACCAACCCTCCACAGTGGTGTCACAGCATCTGCCAGTTCTTCATTTAATGAATCATGTAATTCATTTGCATATTGGTTATAATCAACTGTGGTATCAGTAGCCAAATTTGTTGTAGACAGAGAATTTTGAGAATCTTTAACACTAGAAAGTAAACAAGAAGAAAAACAACCATTAATACAGATAGGAGCAAAGGAAAAAAAACAAAAACAGGATTGATTGCTGTAGGACAATGTTTTCTTATTGTTCCTTACTTTATTCTCCCTTGAGAAACTTGGTCATGAATAAACCTTTTCTGGACAGCAACGCGCCGTATCACCTTCCATAATTTTATGTTCATTGCACGAGATGACTAAATAATTCCTTAAACTTTTAATATTTAAATCAAGGATCGTAAATGGTAATCACGAAAATCGGCATGGCTTTCACACAACTGTCGTCTGCTTGTTGGTATTCCAAGGTTGTAGTTTGCATTTTTGCCGCCTTATGGCCTTAGAGGCAGCGGTGTCGCGCCAATTTAAATTCGGAAACGTACTCATTCATATCAAGTTTAACTGAGGTAATTCGAAATTTATTGTAAAGTCATTGAAAATAAAACAACAAATTATGTTAGGGGACTAAGGTCAGAATCATAAGAACATTGAGGCAGCATGGAATGAGCTGGCAACGTTTTTACAACTGTGTTTTAGAAAGTTGAGCCATAAAGTGTGCATTGTCGACCTGCGAAACAGCAAATAAAGTTCAATTAAAGAATGGCTCGTTTTTCGACAATATTGGTCGTAGGTATGTTGGTCGTCATTACTTGTCAAATCAGTGCACAAACTCTAGATGAACGTTTGCAACAATTTTCCAGCAGCTTTGTAAGGAAGTCTATGCTCGAAATGTTCAGATTTATATTGATCCACAATTTTCTATTTCTAGATGCTATTCAAAAGAGTCACAGAGACCAAATTGACTCGTCTAGAGGCCAAAAACACTCAATTGGAGACCCTTCTTGAACTCAAAAACCAAGAGCATGTAAATTTCTTTTCCTCCTGCTTCGGTTTCCGATGGACTTCATTTTGTGTCATGGGTTTAACAGGAACTGCTTGCAGAAAAAGTGGCACAACTTGAGCTTTCCCTAATGAATGAGCAGCCAGCTTCTGCCAGCAATTCTAAAACAGCCGCCATACATACAGAGGAAGTAATCACTGTCACTAATGGTGAAAAAGATGGCCGCTGGGGACGCTTGGAATCTTGTCCAACCGGTTCTCGTGCCACGGGCTATCAGACGCAAAACAAATTCGAAGCACTTTTCGAAGACGTCGACGAAACGGGCATGAATATGCTAGTAATCTTCTGTGATGACTTGCTCAAAACAAAAATCTCTTCCCCAGCAGGATTGTAAGTTAACAATTGTTAGCACGTCCTGGACGTATTTCAACTCACTTTTCATGTAGTCTTGGCGATTGGCAACCCATTCGTGAATGTGCTGGAGGTTCATACATGAAGAGTTTCCGGATGCGAGTCAGTCCGGCTGGGCAAACGACGGACACAAACACCACTGACAACACGGCAATAAATAACATACGTTTTATGTGCTCCAACGGCCGTGAACTTAGAGGAGAAGGCAATACCGGTGGAACCTGGGGCAATTACAGCGCCGAATGTGTAGATGGCATTTGCGGAATGGAGACTCGCTTCCGTCCGGACGGTGGACTTTTAGTGGACAACACCGCTCTCAATGACGTTCGCTTTACTTGTTGCACTGCAGCTGACCTCGAACTAGATCAACAATAGTAGAACATTTCAATTATTATTTTGATTCTGTGATTCTTATTTTCTTTTAAATCACGAATACAAAAGTTGTGGTACCTTTAATTGTAAGAACGGACGAATTTAACATAGCTACAGTTATTTCACTTGAACATGTCGAGTTTGGACTAACTACATCGGATGCAAATTGATGTCAAGAATGAAATTGAATTTCCCATCTCAGTTTCATTAAAAAGGCTACGTGCAAAGCGTCACGTTATAACTAGTTTCAGACACGAGATGGGGATGACATAAAATGGTACGAACCGGTCCATTGACCTCTGCAACCAGTGAACGCACACAAAAGTATTTGACGAGATCCGACTTCTTTTTTTTTTTAATAAATAAGTTAGTTAATATCAAAAGAAATATGATTTGAACAGAATACACAAGTGAAGGAAGACTTAGGGTTGCCCAGGAGCTTTGCTATTTGTAGGCTGTTTTAATTCAACAAGAACTCTGGTATAAAGTGGTTTAAGCTCAAGAGCAAGTCTTTTGTATGTAAGATCTGTCAAACCGTCAGACTTGAGACGTTTAACGCCCTCACGAAGCAGTTTGTGTCGAATGGGACTGGGGTCGGCTTTCTTGTGGGTTAATGTCTTGTAACGAGCCATTTCTATGAGAGATGGAAAACCATCTAGTGCCCTCGTTGGCTTCATTTTGTTGAACCTGATGCGTCGTAGTAAATCATCATCTTCACCACCCCAACCCCAATATACGTTAGAGAAACCATTGATTTTTTGAAAATCTTTGGCTGTTAATGCAGTTACTCCTCCAAAGTACCAAGCTGGAGTTGGCCTACAAATATGTAAAACACAATTAGATAATTGAACACTTGATAACCAAGTATAATGCAATTTACTTGTAATTAGCCCATCTGCTTAGGGAAAAGGTCATATGGCGAGGCTTTCCATCTTCAGGACAACTGTAAGGATTGCCATCATTCTCTGGCAAATTATCGACATCGTGAAAGAAGAAGCACTCGAAATTGTCTAGTAATTGAGCCTCTTTGAAGCCAACGTTCATTAATGCTCCTCGGTTGAATAATGAACCCTCTGCATTTCAAACAGAATGAGTTTTCAAAATTTGCAAGAAATAATTGGTAAGTCACCAGTTTGTTCTGCAACGATAATTGCATAATCGAGTTGTTGCCGTTGAAGAAAAGAATGCATGTAACGCACGAACACTTTCAAATGTTCAGTTCTGTTACGTAAAGGCACAACAATGGCGATTTTACTTCGCGATTGGCATTCTTTTGTTTTGTATTTCCCACCAGGTTTAACTCCACTTTCCGCCATCTTGCGTTCCACAACATCATCGTTTTCTTTAAGAATCTCTTCAGCAGATATATTTGTCCAGCCAACTGCAAATCCACAATCAGAGTAAAATTTATTAAGGTACAAATAATGAGCTAAAATATGCATTTATTACTCAGTTTAGGTGAAACTATGTTACACCTCTGCATTCTCTTCTTGGGCTCTGGGTCGATTTTTTCTTCTAAACCAAAAGATTTAAGGAATTAGAAAATTCACTGACATTTATTACTCTTTCGTTTTTCGTGAAATAAAACAACCAATCCGGGCTGAACTGCCTTCATCTCTGGATGTTTGGGCAAGCAATGCAACATCGGTTTTCTTGTGCAGTTGCTGGTAGAAGGATAATGACGGAGCAGAGAAATATCCAAAATGAACGGCATTACTGCTGAGATGAAACATTAGCACTAAATAAATGATAAACGTTGACATGACTAGCAAATTACGCAACAAACTAAAGCTCTGGAAATGAGAAAATAACATTTTTGCATTGATATAATTTTCACAGCTGTTGTTGCCTATCGAATTACTAAAAATTGTGTGATCAGTGCACTTACACGTTCCAAAAGAAAATGGGTTGGTAAGAATATAAGCCACTCCCTTGTTTTAGCAGAACCTCCTACCGGCACGGTTTTGCCAACATTAGAAGGGAGGGCCTAGCGGTCATGCACATTCATCGTTTTCTTCTGAGAAAACGATAACTTTAACCTGGTAAAATAACCTGCAATAGTCCCTGAAAAAAACAAAAAGTATAACTATACGGTTACTAAATCATGAAAATGAATTTATCTAAAACGTTTTAGCAAGTATATCTGCAATGAAAGCAACCGGATTCAATAGCGATCCCAATCAACACAGTGGGATTACATTATCGAGAAGAACTTGCCTTTCGTTCTTACACCAACTTTAAGCAAATGCTCCGCTCACACGAGGATTTGGCATTGGAAACTGCCTTTTGTCGGGCCGTTGAGCACGGGTGGGTATTCCGGTTATCTAAGGGAATAAAAACACACGCACCTTGAAATGAATAGGAAACCAGTTTGATACCAACAAGAAGCAAAGAATTGGCCTTGATGAAGAAACAAACCATTCCTTTTGCATCAACCGCCCAATTAAAGACGATTGACCGAATTGGTGGACGTCTTGAAGCAGGTTGAAGTGGGTGCGGCTTCTTTGGATGGGACAGGGAACTGCGACGAGCCAAATTGACGGGTGATGGTTAGATGGTCATCAGATGTCCTCGTCGAGGTCAAATTACTGAACTTGACAGGTCGAAATCAATCATCGTTTTCACCACTTAAACCCTGTAAATGCAGAGATCAACATTACTGAATAAAATGAAATGTAAACTGGCAGCCATTTTTTTTAAGTTCCTTGAAGACTATTTAAGAATGCTAAAAAAATGGCTGTACTACAACTGTACTTGAATCAAATAGAGCATCTGTGAACAAAAAATCATGGTGAATAATTTACTAAAACATTAGTTTTCTTCATGCTACAAATAAGAAGGCGAGTGGCTCACAAGGAGTGTTGACACCAGAGTGGTGTCAGCAAAAGAATATGGACTGGCAACTTGTGAACTGTTTTCCTTTTTATTCGTTTTGCATATTCCATTGCTCAACAATGGATAACAATGCCAGAGAAGAATTGAATGTACAGGCCCAGGCTACTATTTGACTGAATGACCTCTAAAATAAAAAAAAATGCTGCAATATACAATATATAGAAAAGACACTTGACGGCTACAAATGAAGGTTGATATTAAATATCCCAAATTCTTATGGCTAAATGGTTTAATTGCACATGACTTACCTTGGAACTTTGAGAAGTAGGCATTTCTTAAACAGATCAGGATTCCACATTTTGTTCTTTTTCAACCTCGTGTCTTATTCGAGCGCTCGCACCATGACCGACCGACAGTATTAGTCATGCCTGCACAGTATTCATGATCCTGACACGGTTTTAACTAAATGCATACACATACTTTATAGTAAATGCATCAAAAAATAATAAATTTCTTTCTATAAGAATATACCTTGGTTTTTGTTTTCTGCGAAAAGCAAAACATCTTGCAAATAAAGTTGACTTTCTAGATCCAACGATTTGGACTCGATCGCCCTTGATTTGGGTGGAAGCCACCTCCCATCGTTGTATGGGATCTCTGTATGCGCCGCAGGGCACATAATGGCCGCCACAGTTCGCAAAATGCATTTGGGCAAAAATGCAACACTGCAACATCTTAGGACAATGACGAGATTTTTCAACAGCATTCTAATACTTGCGATCGTGATGAAGTGTGCATGAGCAAAAGCTGCAAGGAACGCCGTTTTTTAAATTTTTTTTTTTCTCATATAGCTCAAGTGATTTTTTAATTTCCTAACTGTGTGAAAAGTACAGCGGAAATGGGTAATCTTTTCAGAAACAAACAAATGTCACTGTTACCCATGAGTCTGGTTTACACTGGCTTGGTTTTAAACGTCGGAATGTTTACCTTTAACGTGGTTTACCCGCTCGATGGATATCTGCAACATAAGCAGGCGAAGATCTCGTCCTATTTATTCCAGCAAAGAAATATTGACGTTTTTATGGCGGAAAATGAGGAACCACTACAAAATCAAACACTCGATCAGTGTGTGCCAATGAATCGTGAGCTTTTTAATTACATGGTCCCTAAATTGTTCAACACTTCTTATCCCGGAGTAGAGAATTACACGCTGTTTGCCGTTGCCCGTTTGGGTTTGCTACCATTGAAACACATAGAACCACTGAAATCGGAATACGGTCCAGTGATTAATGACGTAACATCATTTCAATATCCGATTAGTGTTCCACCGTGTCGAAATGTGACGAATGCTGCTAATCGAACAGTATTTGTAGTTGTCATATCTGCCCCAGACAATTTCGAGAAGCGTGACGTGATACGAGAAACGTGGCGAATTCATTTGATGGAAGAGAGCAAAAAAGATTTGCTCCTGGGAGGTTTCGCTTTCTTTCTTGGACAGACAGAAAACAATGTGACACAAAGCCAAATAGAAAAAGAAAGCAAGATTCACGGAGACATTATTCAATTAGAAATGTTGGATACTTACAGAAATTTGTCTGTCAAAGTAGCTGGCCTCTTTAATTGGCTATATAGAAACTGTGCTAAAATCGATTTTGTGTTGAAAGTGGACGACGATGTCTACGTCAATGTTTACAATCTCGTTTTCTTCGCCCAATCATCGCCATACGACCATTATTCCAATAAGAGCATTTTTGGTATTCCTGGTTTCTTTGCTCCTAATCGAGGTTAGTACAAGTGCAATTAATGTACATTATTAACAGAAAACTTAAAATATGCATCTACTCAAGTGGGTAAATGGGGAATATCATACCAAGAATGGCCCTGGAATCAATATCCTCCTTATATAATGGGACCATCTGTGCTGATACCTGGAGGTACAATCGTTCCACTGTTAGCTGCTTTCCAGACAACACCAATGATCCCATTTGATGATGTTTACTACACCGGAATTTGTACAGAAAAAGCTGGAATTAAAACTCGTTTTTCTATCGGTGAAACCGCGTATGTATAACTTAATCTTCGCAAAACCTTACCTTCATTTTCAGTTTTAAAATTGAACAGGGTTCTTTCAATGCTATGGGGGAAGCCTTATTACGTCCCCGATTCATGCGGTGTACGTAACTTCCTATCATGGTTGACGAAGACGGGCATGCAAATGAAAAAGTTTCATGTTGTAACCGATCATTTTTACCACGACAGGATCAAATGCATCGTACCTGGTGTCAACGGTACCAAGAAAATTATCAGCCACAAACAACCTGTCCATTTTTACTTTCAATAAAGTTATTTATTTATGAATATTAGTTTTAATTCTTTTGATTACCTTTTTTCCGTCAATGCAGATAATACAATCCAACGTTTTTTTTTGTTTTTTTTATATTACCATATTGCTCTAAAGCTTCACTCTAAAAAAAAGTGTCATTCAAACGATTTGTATAATAAAGCCAGAAAACATACAAACTATGTTACCTTGGCTTTGCTGTTTTTTTCTTCACACAAAAAATTCCTGATATGAGTAGTTGACGGAATCAACCGAAAGTTGGTTCCAAAAATGCACTGTAAAACAATCGGACCTTGTTTCAATGTCAACAGTGTCACTGCACGAGCAAGCCACTTCCTTTAACGTAATGTATGTTGTCAAACAGGTTAGTTTGTGTGACGTAAAATACATACCATACATAAAATGCTGTGTGATTAGATGTTTTTCTTTGACCGTATCTTGATTTCATCACCTGTCCTTGAATTTCGAGAGAAACTCCTTGTTCATTAAATCAGCACAAGTTTCAGTTATAACCACGTAATGCCACAGCCGTTCTCATTGCCTAAAAATAATAAACATAATGTAATAGCTGGAGATTTATCCTGTTGCATTCATGATTTTTAAGACAGAATTTCTAGCACAAGACATTTCAATTACTCGAAATTCTTGCTTCATTGGCGGTGAGTTTTTTTTAAAGAAAAAATGTACTGTCGCGATTGCATTGGACGCAAGTACGTGAAGGTATCGCCGCACACCGAATAAAGTTAAGATTTTAATGAGCTCATGACCCCCAAATTGTTTGGATTGAAACCATGGAAACCTAAATGCACGTACAAAATAAAATAGTTTAAGACTATTGAAATACTCCCGTACTTACAGATTCAAGCACGAATTCCGTGGCGAGGTGAGCACTGTCTGTTATCGCATTACACGACGTGATCCTGAATCCTTGAACTAGGATAAAATTTGCTTTGAACACCTAGTCAATATCATTTCATTGTGCTAAAAATAGAATTGTTATTCTTATATGTTGCATCAAATTCTTTTGGGCTTGGAATCACCAATTATTTTTTAAAGTCATGATGACTGGCTAGCTGAAAACGGAGATCATTGTCCAGGGGTGTCCTTGGCAGAGAGCTAAAAAAGGACACAGTCAATAATCTATTTTGAAGCCAAGCAAATAGAAAATTCTCCATGTTTTGTTTTACCAGTTGTTCTCCGTTTGCTTCTCCTGAGTATATATTTTCAAGGGCAAGAGAGGAAAAAGCCGATAAAGACGTTGATCTTTTGCATTGAAAGGGAAAACCAGTCCTTGTTTCACAACTGGTTTTATTCCGCATACGTCCAGGCCAACGACATGATCCTTCTACACTCCCATCTATGGTTGTCTTAAAGTTATTACGTACTTGGTCAAATACGTATCGCCACACCAAAAAAAGCTGGTTATGTTAAAGAAACATCGCCAAAAACTACTAATCACACACGTGACACTGACTTGGACATCGGAAGTGCAGACGAAAGTCAATCACCTCTTCTTTGTTGCAATTGAACCAAATATTTATTGAACAAAAAAAGATAAATTTGATAAGAAAGTATTTCATCTTTTTTTTAATAACCACTAGGATAAAGCAATTTCCAATTGTGTCTTGGAAATAGTTGCTGCCATTGCATGAAATTAATTGGTATATGGCAACATTGTTGCAAAGAATGGAGAACGGGCAGTTTTTATCTCATTAACTGTCCGAGCCACACGTGAATAAATCTCTCTAATAGAATAGATTGGCAGTAAAGCACAAAGTTTTAAGTAATAACGGTATGTCTAACTACTATATCAACGTAACTATTAACCTTGGCTTTTTGGAAAGGAAAATGGAAACGATTTCCATGTGTCAAAGAAGTCAAAAGGCAAAGTTCAGATCCTGCAATGGGTGAAAGACCTTTCGTACCCAACCTTTACATCGTGTTTCATACTTGGCCCGAATGAAACTGAATGTTGGCACATGTCGAAATGCACGTCATTCGTGCAGCGGTTACTGCCAGACTGTATTTGGTCAACCACCTCTTGCAAGTCTTTTGCATCCCCAACTAGGAACTGGTTAATGCTTTTCTGGTCGTTGCCCTTTTTCATCAACAGGTTTTATTTTACTTAACACACAGAATTTATGAATTCTTTTTCAATGCTTTGAAATTTGTGACAGGTATTGCCAGTTGTCTTGCCCTTCCAGGTTGTAATGGTTGTTTTTATATGCATCCATCACATGAATGCAGGAATTTATGAATATTCCAATAAGAAATTTGCAAGTAAAAATCATGTATTTGGAAGAATTAGAAGTAAACTGAGGTGATCGTGATATATAATTTATTTGATGTTATCGAGAGCGTCCAATGCGGATGCACAGATAGAGGTAATGTTGGCGATAAGTTTGACGTCCATTTTTTTCTTCCAGCCATAAGCGACAGCGTCAGATTTTCGAAATGTCGAATGGTCAAAATTCAGGAAATCTTCTTTCAATTTTTGATCATTGGATTTCGTGTGACTGTCCAAAAAGGCTTTGGTCGGTTTAAGGACAGGCATTCCCAAGAATTTAAACAATTTCTCTGTCCCTGTCTCGACATTGGTGGCCAAATCTTCAAATTTCACCAAATAATGGCGATTTGGTAATTGAGTTGCAAGTTCTTTAATCAACTCCAAATCTTCTACCAACTCGGTGCAGAGGCGATTGACATCATTGCAAGCCGGATTGACTTTGCACCACTTTAATCCGTCCCTGGAAGACATTGTTCCCCGAGGATCACGTACTAAGTGAATAATTTTCCAGTCTTTTGATGAAGGATCATTTTCCATCAGCGTCGTAAGTTCCTTGACTCTTAATCGAACCGTTTTAATGAGATTGACTGGGGAATAGGAGCATAAACTGCCAACAAATTGTGGATCATGACACAATGAGCGATTATAATGACATTCATCCCAAATTCTTCTATTCCTTTGCATGTCATTAGGAAGGCCAGTGAGTCCATTGACGCTACGCAGGAAATCAGCAGAAAATTGGCATTGGAAAATGGATTGAAGAAGTGCTGTTTTTGATCCTGGATGATGGTCCAAATACAATAAAGGTTCGAATGAATAAAACACGCCAGGTGCGCTTTTGATGATGTCGCCTACAAACGTTGAACCGGATCTCCACGTTGTAACGATCATGATTCGTTTAATTGGCATCGATTCTGTCGAACTGCAAGGCAATTCTTGTTCTGCATAGAGGTATGGCAGTTAGTATTCATGGAATCAAGTGCAAAATAGTTATAATTTCAGTTTACCTTGAATGAAGTTATTATCTAACAAGTGTGGTTTGATTAACACTAAGTGAAAAATTACGAATGTGAGAAAAAAGAGGGTGATGGTGACCTTTCTCACTGATCTCATTTTCATTCTTTTTTCAGAGTACACTGCAAAAATACATGGACACAGATATTCGTCTGTCGTGTCCGTCGTTCAACTGCTGACTAGTATAATAGCCAAACCGAAACGTTGTTGCAAACTGAAAGAGCCAAATCTGCAAACAGGTTTTGTACTTGTTCTTTTGTTTGGGTTTGAAGATGGAATCCGGTTTTTTCTCTCAGATTTTGTTATTTTAATGAAATGGGATGAATGTGTATAAAAATCAAGAATGAATCAATTCTTGCTGTGATACAATTTAATTAAAGAATATGTAGTTATATGTTGAAATGTAGAATTTATTTGGATCCATATTTCCCGCCTATTTCACGAAAACAAACGATCAATATGTAAATTTTGGCCCTTTCCAGTTTTCTAGAGTGGGTGGTGGGGTATTCACCCTTCCCGCCTTTTTAGCAAAAACAACTTATGAATATTTAAATTTTGACATGTTTAGTAGTTGATTCCCCATGCGATTTCGATTCCTATCCCAATGGAATAAAATTTGAATAATCTTTTGTCAAAAGTATATTTATTTACAGCCATATTTAAATAAATATTTCACATGGTAAACGTTTATGAACAAAAGACAAGTTCCACTTATTAAAAAAAAGAAAACAATGAAAAAAGCAGGTTTAAAAATCATAAACACCTTGCAAGTGCAAGTCGTAGGTGGAGGGACAAAACTGGTTAGCCATAAAAGCGAAAAGACTCGTTTCAGGCACATGAGCCCCGTGCCCTGAACCGTAAACGTGAACCGAATAACTTTGATTAAACGTATCCAACTCATTTTCGTCGAAATTTTCAGCATAGAAACGATTTTGTTCAAAATAAGTGATGGGATGAAAGGCAGTTTTGTTGTGTAGTCTAACGTTGACATTGTCATGACACTTGAAATCAAAGGTTGAATCGCTAATCACTGTCGACGGATAATTACACAGCATCTGAAAAGCTTTACTGAATCCATTCGGTCCAATGACGGACCTCTCGTTCGGTTTATATGATCGCTGCATCCAACGCATGAAGAATTTCAGCAGTTTGTGTCCACGATCGAATGCCATGAATCCATTCTCGATCGAAGATTGTCCTAAAATAAAAGTATGTCCGGCCGTGTTCCTGAGACATCGCAGCGATCGAAGTACAACCACATCCAAATCGAGATAAATGCCGCCATGTTTGTAGAGCAATGCAACCCGTAAAGCGTCACTAATGTGCTGTAACGCGTATTGGCTATTTTTCATGTTGCCGTTAAAATAGAGAGATTCTAGTGGAGTGTCTACAAGATGTTTGGGTAGATTGTCTCTAATGATGTATACATTGGTGAAAGATTCAAGTATTTCCATAGTTTCACAATGACGTTCAAGACCTTCGCCTCGATCCATTTCAGGCCGTCCAGGTGGTCTTTCCTTCGCCATGTAAACATAGACTGTCATGTCTGGATTAGTTCGAGCTGCTGATTCAATGGCACAGGCTTGTCGGGGTCGAAGACATTTTTCACCTGATGTTTCGATGAACATAATTCGTTTCTGCCCACCGCCATCCGATTCGCACATTTCACCAATTTTACCCGGTGCAAATGCCTCTGTCGGGTCGAATTGAAATATTTATAGCATTAAAATTATTAAAAAACATGATTCATTTTACTCACCCAACTTTGGGCTGATGGGTTGTTGATATGTTGAATTTAAGAATAAAAAGACGCCAACTGAGACTGATAGGGACAGCAAAACAAATCGCCTAAAAGATGGCCGACGCATTGTTCTTTGGTCTCAAAAAACAGAATGGCTACAAGCGAATAAAAAAACTGACTGTGGAAGACACAAGGAATATTGTACCTTTGTCTTTTCGGTGAAGTATAGAATGAAAAAGACGTGAATAAAATGTTGCTCTACCTCAATTGCCCCGCCTCTGGGAGACATTTTTCGTAAGCAAAGAACTCGTTTTTCAAAAAGAAATTTCAATTTTCAGAGCCATCTAACAGTTGACATGTGAAATCTAGTTAATTTCAGATTGTGTGCTGCTCAAAAAATAGTAAAATAATTTTTCTTTTCATTTTCAAAATTTTAATTTTATGGACGCTTCTTGCGTCAGACAACATATAGAATTTCAAGAGTTTATTCACTTCAATTGTTACTGGTCTGTACAGTCATATAAAGCAAAACGTGATGTCGATTAGTAACAAGCCGACTAGTGATGAAGACGTAATCTGTAGATGAGGTACTCGTAGACTTTGAGTTGATAATCCTTTACATAATGGAATGAGACTGCATATGGGGAACAGCATTCCATGTCCTTTTCAAACATACAAAAGACAATGTGATATTAGTTATTAGGTGTCTAACTATAATGTCCACCATCCAGCACGAAAACACTGTTTCCATGATGCCACAAAAAAATAATCCTATAAATTATTCAAGGGCTAAATACGGGAATCACAGTTAGCCTATTAGGTTGGATGGATGTTTAAAAAGCTGTAGCTCCTTCCATAATTGTTTTTGTTTTTACAGGAGTATAAAACTGAGCTAAAAGTGTCACCCTTATGGATGTATTTTCCATGAAAGGAAACTAACCTTTTTGAGTGGATAAAATGACCAGTCTCGAAGAAACCAGCTACCCTTAAACTTTAGATGGCCGCAAATCATATCTTCCAGCCTCCAGGGCAAGAAACGTTCAATGTTGTCGTCATCTCTTGAATCACCTGCTGTCACATTCAACTTATCCAGGCATTTTCCTTAAAACCAAACAAATTTTCATAACAGATTAGTCATCTTATTATCAGGTTATTCTTTACCCATGTTGAAGTCTTCAAGTCCTTTGGGTCCGGGTACACACAGATTGCGGTCACTGCTACTCTTAGTAATATTGACCATAGTTCCATTTTGTAAAGTAACATCCAGTGTGCTGCTTACATTCTCATTGAATTGCAGACCGATTTCAACGAATCGACGGACAGCTTCTCGCGATAAAACATAACCCGGTCCACCGGAATGGAAACCTTGTTTGACTTCTGGATTCCTGTATTTGAAGCCGAGATGAAGTGGCGCTGAAGCGTTGAAAGGTAAAAGCAAGTGACGTAAATTTTCAATCACCGCGTACCTACATTTTTGTATTCATAAGAACGCTGAATTATTATCGAATTGGAAATGTGGTTTATACGTGTCATCATCAGCTTTGTAGAACCAATCAAATTCCTTCAAGTGATGACGATAAATGTATTTTACTGCTTCTTGAGTTTTTCCCCATAGATTGGCGTACGTGTCATTTCCTGGTAGAACAATTGCGTCCGGTAGTATGTTATCTATTCAAATAAAATTACAGCCTTTCTTCTTTTGATTTTGAATTGTTATTCCAGGCCTTGTTACAATTCAATGGTGATACCTTGTTTGGAACTCATGAACAACAATTTATCACAACGTTTTCCCCAAGTTTCTTTGACCAAACTTGCTCTCGAATGGGTTTTGGGTGAAGTAGCCACCCAACAAAGAATACGATCGTGTCGTTTCAGCAGCGTAGGTGAGACAGTTGTAGTTGTTGTTTTAACTGTAGTTGTTGTTGTTGTTATAGGTTCAACATTGATTTTTAGCTGTTCCAGTTCAGAAGCAGATTCACTAGCAAATAATTGGGGATTCACTTCGACTGATACCATTGCCAATAAATGGGTTATCACTATACCCAGCAGAAAGCCTACGAGGAAACCTCTGGACACTAAGATAGCGCAGCACATTTTCCTACCAACCTTCAACACGTCGACAACAAACAGTTTTCTTGGCGGCATTTCATCCACAACCTATATAAACTTTCGAATAGGTTGTTACAAACCAGCCTATGATAACAATTTATAATGGTAGGACCACTGTGCCGAACACTTGGTAAGCTTCGGACAACTGTTCAACTAAAGCTTTTTAATTAAAAATGTATTTTGTTCTTTTTTCATTTTTGTGTGAGTCCCGCCTTCTAGGGCACACGACATAGCGAGAACGTTGACCGATGCTCAGTTGCATGTGTGCAGGTACCTTACGACAAAAGCCGGTTGGAAACAGTCATTCCGGTTTGTGTGTTGCCACAATTGAATAGAAAAATCCTTGACGGCCGTAGAAGGGCATGCAAAGACGTTGGCCACCAAACAAAACCAGTCGTTGTTTGTCGTTAGATGAAACGATCTGATTGTCAGGAATTTCTAATGATATGTGCTCGACATGGCACGACTTTCTCATCTGCTGGACGTTGGTTCTTATTCATTTATTTTCTTTTCTTCTTTTTTATTCTCTTTTTTTTTACTTGCTTTAGGCCACTGGATGGTTTTTCGAGAGTGAAACTAGTTTAGTTTATCATTTTCAAGAAGAAGAACAGTCAAGCGACAGCCAACTCTCTGAAAACTGAAGTTTGGAAGAATTTGTAAAGCCAACATGTTTCGTGTCAAACAAACAATTTTCGCCATGTCAGCATCGCATCGAAGATTTTTATGGTTAAAAATTTGGGAGTCTTTAAGACGCATTCCAATTATTCCACACTTGACATCCTATATTCGACGCTCGTCCATTCTCCTATTTTCGTTATACTTTAGTTTTCTTTTCACCGGATTCATCATCAGCATTTGTGAGTTTTCATGACATTTTCAATTAACTCTTAAAGTAAACTCATTTTATTTCAATTACAGCTAAGCCAACAGCTATCGTGTATCGCGGAAATGTTAAAGCACCGACATTTCAACCGCAATTGATTGGTGAACTCTGCGAATCGGAATCTCTAGGTGCTGAAAAACGAATCTTTTTTATTGAAAGTTCAGGAGAGAAATGTCTTCGACCACGGCAAGCTTGCGCCATCGAATCAGCTGCTCGCACCAATCCAGACATGAATATTTACGTACACATGGCTCTCTATCCTGCACCCGGAAGTCCGGAAATGGAAGGGGGATACGGCCTCAATGCACATTGCCAGATGATGGATATCCTCACCAAACAGTTTCCCAACGTAAAAATTATTCGTGAAGATTTGACACGACATTTTATAGGAACTCCGCTAGAGGCGCTTTTGCAAAGTGGCGCACTTGAAAAAAGCAAATTCGCGTATCAACACCTGAGCGATGCTGTGCGGATTGCTATGCTCCATAAATCTGGTGGAATTTATCTCGATCTGGACGTCATTACCTTACGCTCGTTGAACTGTTTGCGGAACACTGCTGGAGAAGTGCGTTCTGCGGAATACAAAGCTGGCATTGAAAACGGAGTTTTGATTTTCGACAAAGGCCACGAATTGCTCAATCATTACATGCGTCTCATACCACAGATTTACGACCCTTCGAGCCGAGAATGTATTGGACCTCATGGATTGCTGAAAGCTGCTGGAGAATTTTGCGGATTTGGCATTTGCGAAGGTTGTGATTTCGGTCAGCTTTGGATTTGTCGTAACAATTGGAACATAACTGTTTTATATACGGAAGCATTTTATCCAATTCCATTTCGAAATCGAATTCGTTTTTACGAACCTACCTTTCCTCTTTCAGAATTGGACAATTTGCAAACGAGTTATCTCGTTCATGTTTACGGAAGTGGACATGGAGCGCAAGTATCTCATTCCAGTCTGTACGGATTCTTAGCCCAACGCTTTTGCCCTTCCGTTTACACAGTCAGCAGTCAATCTCGTGTTTTTAATTTTTGATCGATTAAATTATTTCTCTGAGTGTTGTACCCCCTTTATATTTCAATAAATTTCTATAAAACATAAACCTTTTTATAATTACGCTATACATCACAGTCACAGACATGAAAGCTATAGGTGCAAGAGAGATCTTGGACACTACCATTGTTTCTAAAGAAAAAGATAATTAAAATCCCAGAGGAATGTTGGATTCCTTTGTCAAATGCCAAACAGTTGGACAATATTGTCTAGCTAAGCGTGAATACAAAGAATTAGGATGCACTTTTCTTCCCCAGCTGGAGAGGTAGACGTGAGTGAGGTATGCGTGTTCCATTTTCTGTATGTTTAATCCTTCCCATCTTGTTGAATAGAAATGTCCCAGTTCGTAATGTCTCACAGGGAAGAAACTGTCAGGATGATAGAGAGTCAGGTTTGAACTACCGAGACATTGATGCAGCCCAGATTTGAATAGAGGATCATTGATTTGACAAAACAGTTTGAATGCTTTCCCAAAAGCAGGTGGTCCCAAACTGACACGCGCCTTCGGGCTGTACGTTTGCATCAGATAACGAATGAGGAATGATAGGAACGGATGATCTTTGTCCATCACCTGTTTCAAATAACAGTATTTATTGAATATTTTTGAAAAAAATTTATTTTCTTGTGAATAAATACCATGATTCCATTTTCGATATTAGGATGCTCTTCCAAATACGAGAATCCATTACGCAAACAATGAAGTGAACGGAAAACAATGTTGTCAAAATCCAAATAATAGCCGCCATATGTTTGCAGTAATATGAGACGTATGGCATCGCTGACTTGCACGACAGACCAATGACTTGTGTGGAAATTGCCAGAGTCGATTAGCGGACGAAATGAGCTGTTTTTCAGAATGGTAGTGAAATTTGCTCTTATCATCTCAACGTTGCTAAATTCATTCTCCAACATTTGATTAAAAGAACACGAACGGACGCGCCCTGGTCGTCTGAGTAAATCGTCCCATCCAGGAGGCCCAATTTTTGCTATATTGAGGTAAACTTTAATGTCCATTTTGCTATTTGCACGAGCTGCCGACTCGACACCACAAGCTTGCCGTGGTGTTAAACATTCCTGACCGGTGCTTTCGATGAAATTGATTCGTTCTGTATCACCACTCTTGAATGGTGGACAAAGAGAATCAGGGCCAGGTACTTTGAAAGGCCGAGCTATGGGTTCATGGGCAAACTGGATTGACCAATCAACTGTGGCATTTAGCGATCCCAACCCTAGAAATTATTACAGTTGTTAAAGAAAAGGAGTTTAGAATGAAAAGAAAGTACACTTACCATTCCAAATGGCCAACAATGTACCACAAAGAAGTCCAACAGCCAAATGAAGTCGCCATTGAGGAACGTGTTTGTTACGATAATGAAGAAAAGGTCCGTTTTCAATTCTATTTCTGTAGCATTTCATTGTAATTTCCTACGTTTACAGGAAGCACTCGCACTTTCTTTACGTTATCTGACAACCACACGTAACTGACGACAATAGTTAAATCGTTGATTGCTAGCCGGAAAAAAAACAAACAAGAGTGTCGTTATTTCAAACTTCCTGCTGTATCCAAACAAATACCGTAGCGGCTAGTTGCCCACAGTTACAGCCAAAAACTCTGGATGTTATGGTCGAAACTACGATGTAACGTCTTAGTTGATTGGACGAAAAATAAAACACAATAGACACGAGTTATTGCTGGAGGTTAAGCTCCTCCTCCATCCATTGTTTTCCTTGGGAATAATTACTTGGTGTTCCGAGATATTCATCAAAGGTCGATAACCAATCAAACATTCTTAATGAAATCAGAGGGAAGCAGATTGGCAAGTTTCAACTGGATTGCATCAAGATTTACAGTCTCTGGAGAAGCCGCATGGAAACAGTAAAACAAACCGAAATTTTTGCTTGTCATGTTAAAATGAATCGCTGTAGCTGCCAGTTTCTGGTTTCTTCCATATTAGTTTGTTTTTTTCTCGCTGAACTTGTTCCTCTTTTGTCAGGAAACAAAAAAAAAGGGCAATGAGAGGTAGAGTCACTTCTTAGATTGTTCTTTTTCTTGTACCCTGCCAACCCTGGCGTTCCTTTCATTTTCAACGAGAAACAAATGACCTTCTAAAGCTAAAGTATGTAAAAGACGATGAAAAGATTTGAGTTGACAATTTTTTTTTCTCAGAGAAAGAAAACCTGTCTTAACGATAAAATTGGAAGGGTAGCAGAGATGGACAGGACTTCACAGTCCAATGGAAATGAAAGAGGAAAATGTAATCAAGCAAACGATGCAGCATGTAGAGCCTGCAGCAGAGAAAGGCGTCTGCAACATCGCCACTGTATATGGAAACGTTTGACTGTTGGTATCTCGTTTTAGGAAAGAGAATGAGGTTAACGGGTACATTCTATACTCCAACGAAGTAATCTATCAATGAGTACCTGCTGCAGCACAAGGTCCTTTATAGGTAAGTCATGACGATGGTTGTGGATAGGATGATTTATAGATTTTTTGTTTCATACTAACAAACATATTGCAGCTGTTCACTTTGGGTTATCAACAAAAATGGCGGCCGAGTCAGTTAAACACTCGGCCATTTTCCCTGTAGACCAAATTGATTTACCCAAGTACAGCCAATACCTTGGTGAATATACAATATAAATATTATATATTTTGTGAATATACTACAATCTATTTAAGTTATCGTCAACAGTTTTAGGCGATAAAGCAGTCGGACTCGTGAAGACTTCTACTCTGGGAGCAGTTTCTTTTTCGCGTGATTTTCGCACCATTCTTAGCAAATTGTGCAACATGGGTATAGCTAGTTCAGTTTCTAGAAATGGTATAGCCAGTAAGTAAAAGATGTAGTTTATTCTTTTTTCTATCCGAAACGTCTAAAAATGTAGCATCCATAGACCATTTACTTGTCTGATGGGATGTTTAAACTCTGACAGTAGTAGAGTAGAAGAGTATGGCTGTACGTTTTTTTTCTCTGTAAATAGCGTTTCATGCAATTTTTTGTTTCGTAGATTTCGATTTCGGAGGCTTTGGTACAATACGTGATGAAAATGGCGACTTGTTTATTGGCGGCACGTCCTTGACCTCGACTAAGTAAACGACAACTGTCTTCAGTATTATTTGTCGGCATTTTAACGAAAAGGTCCAAATCTGCTTAAAAGAAAAAAAAATCAAGTTAATCAAGATCATTCACCTTGTTATACTTGCGTCATGCACCTTGTTCCCGAGATCATGACCGTTAGAATGGAAAACCGGATTAAAGAATGGCGCCTTCTAAAGCCTAGAATTTCTGGTTTTGCAACCGAATGATCAAGCAACTTTTAATGAAAACCATATTTATTGACGTGGCTGCTACATACATAACACATGGACGTAATTCCTTGTTTGGTAAAAGCGGGGCGTTGAACTTGTACATGAAATTCATCAGCCAGTCAACTGCTAGGATGGCCAGTGACCAATTCAACAAGAGACCATTTTCAGCCTGTGGATGAGCCAACGCAATGTAAGTAGTCCATTTTAAAAGCCTCCCCATTTCATTTAGCGACCATGGCTATATAAATGGCGAATAAAAATCTGTCGCCGAACAGATGCCGTGCTACCAGTGATCAGTGTGTATTTACTACTCGCAGGGAAGACGACGCAGTGCCATTCAGTTTTGATGCTTCACTCAACAGATTAGATTGATATCGAAAAAGGCTTACTAAAACGCATACCAAAAGGCAACGGTAATGAAGCATCATCGTATAGCAATTACGGTTTGTTCCATCATTGTGTTATTGCTGGCTTATGTCAATGGACAGCGACCTACGGTATATACGAATCAATCATTAGACGTGCCATGAAGAGCAAAACTAATTCAATTTTCTGCTGAAAAAAAAGGTGACGAGAACGACCACAACGACAACAACCAAAACAGAAACTACGTACATAGAGACATATGCCTTATGCGCTTCAATAACGACGGCAGTCTCATCTTTGGTGACGAATTGTCGACGAAGACGTAACTACTGGATTGACGTACCAGCTTATATCGCGCTTGACGAAGACGTCGATGATCAGTTGACTCAATATTTCCATCCATCCAGCACTTACAAGTACGTACGTACAAAGATCAAGATTTCATAGCGATTAATTGAAAATTCGCATTGCAGGGTGGAACCGACAGTAGGACCTGGATTCAAAACGGATGCTAAAGACAACAGCGGTTGGTTACCTGACGGTTGGCTGACTGCATCTCATCCAATTCAACCTTCCCTATTGACACGTGGAACCGATGATGGTTCGGCTGTGGAAAGGACACCCGAACCCATTGGATTCGTAGCGCTATCTGACTTAGCCAATAATATCCTTATTGCTCTTGGACTTGCTAATCCTACCGAGACCGTGCTGGAAACGAAGACAAATACCAAAACGACAACAAAGACTACAACGACGAGTACCAAGACATTCTATTTGTCTGGCTGCAAGCCAAGTCCATTCCCATTTACTTTGTGCAAATGAATAAGAGCCAAAAAAGAAAAACTATATTTATATCATATAAATTTCATTCACCGAGTGTTTTAAAAGTAATCATCCATTTCTTTTTTGTCTTTGCAACTCTCTTTCCAATGCGACATGTTATTTATTTATTTATGGCGTGAAATGGAATGGGCAAGTCACCCATATCTAGCATTGTGTTGAATAATTAACTACATTAACGTTTTCCTTAAAATAGTCTTTATTTAACTTGATTTTTTTAAAAATAATTGTCTGTAGTTTATTTATTTGCTCAACAAGTCGTCGAAAGAAATACAAAATCATAATTTATACGTTGTGATTCATTTCATTTCGTAATTTTGGATTCGTCTGCAATGTCGTGGCCTAAATACAATCGCTGGCACGTCCAGTCAGATCTACAGTGCTAATCTGCACTTTTCTAACAAATTTTTGCTACCTTACCACAAAAGTGCAACTAACTTTCAAAGTACATTTCACTTGACTGGTCAACATGTTCCTGACGAATATCATCCTACTCAATTTTCAGAGCACATTCTGCTACGAGAACTTCCTTGTTTTCATCGGGTCATACGTTTGAGCAAGTATGAACTTGAACGCTGACTTTTAATTTGTCTACGTTTTGATATGGATGTTGGAAATTTCTGGTTTGCTGGCCAGTCTATGACATGTACGCGAATGCGGAAAGGAACACGTTGATGATTGCTTGTGGCAACAGATAGCTGTACCTACGTAGACGCATGAGCACATTTTCCAAGTTTAATGATTTAACTGGAAAATAGATGGCATCTGCCGACACGACATTATCTACTCTGTTGTGCAATACAAATCCATTGGCGTACATCAAAATCAACTACAGTTATATCGTATATACATTAAACTAAAATTAACATCAATTCTACAAATGCGATATTTAAAATATTTATCGATACAGAACGGCTTGCATTACGCAGTACTTCATGGCACATCGAACGACCAGCAGCCGATCTTAAGTTCTGTTACCCTCACAAGCAAGGAAGCAGACTCTAATATTTGTGTCCCGTAACATTAGAAGAACCAAAACTCAAAAATGGCCACAGCCACCAATTTCCATACAAGGTAATGAATATTTAGTGTCCACCTCATTATTTTGATGTTATCGAAGATGTTTCAAAGCTAGACGAAAAAAACACGTTTTGTATCCCTGTCTAGCATTGGACGAGAGGATCAGCACTAAACATATCCTTTTGAGTGAAGGACTGCCATTTTGGGTATTTTGTTAGGTAAGCTGGTTTTCTTTGGTCATAAACTTTTTGCTTCATTTAAAAACATTCTAGTTTTTATTTTTTTATTTTGCCTTTTTTGGTGGTAACGTCCATACTCAATATTTATGTAATGTGTCGGAAAAACAAAATCAATTTTTCCCTGTTTCGAGGGCAAAAGTTCAACGTCTTGTGCTGCCCCTCGTGGCATTGTACTTACATGCAGGAATTCCCCTAAAATTCGTGATAAAACCAAAATAGCAAATTGCTAAGAGTAACGAGACATTAGACAATAACTTTTCATCACATAATTCAGAATAACGTGACCCAACTATCCTTTCGTCTAGTTGCAAACCGATTGACGCATTCGGGGAGTTATGACAACCTCCAATTTGCGAATCGGCATACTTTACACGATAGCCTGGAAAAACCAGGGGGGAAATATTGTTAAGTATCCGACATCAAAGAAAAATCAACAAAGGGGATAGCATCTTTCCAGATGTCGAAACCGGCAGAGACTTTGAATCAATGTGATTAATTATTGCGTTTCGGTTCTAGTTGTCTAACGTGGTCAAACAGCATTTCATTTGCTTATAATACCTGGTTTGATTACTTTGCCCTTATAATGCTATTCATATAGTGATATCTACCGCGTCCTAACTGTTCTACAATTAGGGAAGGAAAAACAAGGTCTCATTAGCCTTTTTTTTAATATATATATACCTACTAGATAGGGACGACTCTAGGCGATAAGAAGAATAATAGAACATCTTTTTTTTTTGTTTATTATTTTTTTGGGGTCATTTGGGAAAGATAAAAAAAAAACTTAATTATTAGCATATTTAAATTGCGCCTACAAGTTCCGAAATTCTGTCCAAATTGAATTGTATCGTCACCATTTGATAATTTCTGATTCATGTCATCGTCCAACAGACAGAGCCAAGCATATCAAACGGAATTAAGCGATGGTCCTTCAACATTCCCGTTAAGGAAACGCCGACAATTAGAAACCTGTTTTTTCCGTTGTCTACCTGTGACATTGCCTGCCGTCAGAAATAATCTCAGATTTTTGTTAGTTACTTGGAGTATGTCAGAGAATATAAAGGCTGTTGAAAAAACCTGAAAAAAAAATATGCAAGATGTAAAGTGATTAATATGTAATGTTTTTTTTTACCTTACCATCAACTATTCTTTGCTCGCAGACCAATTTCGTCAAAATTGTTGCACAGCAAGTTTTTAAAAAATGTATAGTTTTGGGTGAAATTTCGTCGTCAGATGGCATAAGGAAGCTGAGATAAATGACGATATCTTTAACCCAATCCGGTATTGCATCATCGCAGATCTCTGATCACAGTGATACGTGCAGGTTGAAATGAGTGGCAATCGACACGTAGTCCGAAGGACGTGTTACCTTCATCCTTATCAGGAATGTGATAAAAGTGGATCTCTTTCCAAAGTCCCACCACAACCACCACACCTGCTGCAAAATCAATGTAAGCAATTAAACAACAATTAACAAAGATCTCTCATAACTAGAACAATCATTTGTAGCAATTCATTGTAATCAGAGACATACAAAGAAGAAGATGTACTGGCAGGAAATGATGCAAGTAATGGAAGCCCTGAATCCATGAACGCCCCCATGTGAAGCAGACGATTGTAGAACCACATCGATATCTAATTTGTATCTATCTACAGAGTTGGAGCTGGGGAAAACCTAACTTGTCTACGCCTTTCATCGCCTTCCCGTACATGATATGTATTTTCAAAAATATATATCATGTTATTATGTTTCGGTAATGCATATGTCAAAAGGCATAGATATATAGCCTTTATAAATGTGCTATCGTGCTCATCTCCATTAGTTGTTGCTTTGCCGAACGTAGGGCAAGACTTGTTTTTATGATCTTGATTTCTTTGCCTAATTCAGGTAATATTTTCCAATCAGCCATGATTAAGAATGTTGTTGTAGGATATTTAGCCTTGTTCGTGTTCCTTGGCCTCGCTAATGGACAGCAAGTCATTACTGTCACCAACGGCGAGACTGACGGACGTTGGGGACCATTGGAAACTTGTCCATCAGGTTCCAGAGCCGTTAGCTACCAAACTCAGAATGAACTTGATGCTCCCGTCGTTGATGATTCCGCTGTGAACACTATCGCTATCTTTTGCGACGATCCATTGCAAACCAACTTGACTTCCACTCCCGGACAGTAAGTCCATTTCATCTCGAGGAAGAAACTTATAATGTAATTTGATTATTGGCATCCATATAGTACAGGAAATTGGCAAAATGTTCAGACCTGCCCGTTCGGTGCTTACATGAAGAGCTTCCAATTGCGAGTCAGTCCAGCGGGCAACACGACAGATAACACGGCCGTCAACGACATTCGTTTCATGTGCTCCAATGATCGTGACATCAATGGAATCGGCAACAGAGAAGGATATTGGGGCGAATACAGCGCCGAATGTCTAGATGGCATTTGTGGAATTGAAACTCGTGTTCGTCCCGATGGTGGACTTCTGGTTGACAACACCGCCCTTAATGATGTCCGTTTCACTTGCTGCACTGCGGTCGACCTCAAGAAATTTTAAGTTTACGTATCGTTGTCATCTTTATAAAACGCTCTAGGAATGTGAATTAATACTGGCCAATTTCGATACGTCTGTAGTACAGAACGAGGTTGTAATGTCTTTGTACCCCTTCCTATAATAAGCACATTATACAAAAACTTAGCGTTTAACAGTACACAAAATCAATCACTAAGCCAATTACAAGATGCATCGATGCCTACAGTACGATTATTCCAAAACGATAAACGTGAAAGAAAACTTTTTGGGCTGACAAATTGGCGAACAAAGCCATCCCACTATTTTCACGTAGATAATACGAAAACATGGCTACCTTTCCAAATTTGAGGGCGCATTCAGCGACCCCTACTTAAAAAAAAATTTTCGTAATTCAAATGTAAGGAAATGTTTTCAAAACTTATGGAGAGAGCCTCTAATTCCCGTGACCCTGTAAATTTTTTTTTTTTTATTATTGATATTATTCTTTCATCTTTTTATATCTTATTTTAAAACTTGGCATCTCGTATACAATGGACTCGAACAACGAGCAGTCGCCATGTTTTACAGTGCAGTAACGTGTGGTATTCTTTCGCATGTGGTATTTTTATTAAATCATAGATGCGTCTACGTGGTCTGATTAGCCTAAAGTGGATATTCAGGAAGTGAACTGGACAGGTCGAAGATGATGAAAGGTGAATGTAGCATATTAGCCAATGAACTATGGAGCCCGGTAGTCATGTGAAAACAACCAGTCTATTATCTCGTTTCTGTGTTAACCTTGTTTCCAATGCCAGTGTGCAACAATAATGGCGGCACCAGAAACCAGACCAACAGGGAAAACCGTAAGCATTATAGGTGAGCAAAGCTTATCAGATAAAACCATGTATGTTTTTCACTCTTCCTCTTACAACGTCAACACAAGTCATTGTGTTCGAAAGTGAACATTTAATGTGCGGTGTTTTGATGCAAGTTGATCAATTGACGTTTTCTATCAATTTAAGATGGTCGTTCATCGCCTAGTAGCATTTTTTGTCAGCTTTTTAATGTTGAGCCTGGTGCTTCAGCCCAGGAGCACCGAAGCTTTGAAAATCATTTCGGTTACCAATGGGGGAACGGAGGGAAGTTGGGGATTGCTGGAAATTTGCCCTGATGGTTCAAGAGCCATCGGCTATCAAACGCAAAACGATCCACTAGACGTGATACTTTACGACAAAACAGCCATGAATTCCATCCGTTTATTTTGCAATGACACTGCAGGCACCAGTATCACTTCAATACTTGGAGAGTATGTTATTGTTTTTTACCAATTCATCTCTACAGACAATATGACTTGTTATCTTTGTTATTCTAGTACTGGAACTTGGGAATTGAGACAAAATTGTCCTCCAGGTGAAGCATTGTCTTCATTCCGTTTGAGAGTTGAGACATACGACCCGGAATTATCCGACAACACGTCAGTCAACAGCATCCAATTCTATTGCACAGATGGGACTTTATTGAATTTCAATGGCAATTCGGCCGGTATTTGGGGTGATTTCAGTGCTGAGAACTGCGATTTAACGGGCATCTGTGGACTGGAAACTCGTGTTATGCCTATGGGAACTTTGGGTGATAACACCGCTTTAAACAACGTTGGTTTTCTTTGCTGTTGATTCTTTCTGTATTAACCATAAGTGAATTAAAACAAAAGTACATTTAGAACTTTTTGACGTTCCAAATTCATCCAAAAAGAAAATTTACGACAGCTTACTAAAGTAACATATCAATCAGATTGACATCACATGACTTGTTGATAAAAATGTCACTGACAGGAGATAAAATGACGTTTATCAGACGTCATCTACCGTTGCGGATGTTTGCGTGGACGTCATATGACAGGTTTACTTAACTATCTACCCACGGCACAAGCTGATTTTTAAAAAAAAACCTCGCCTCCCATTGTGATGACGTCACGGAGCGGAGGTCTGGTTTAAAACAGACAGCTCTTCAAGGACTTCAATATTTTATTGATAGATGGCTCTACTTTGCAGACAAATTATCAAAATGAAAACTCAGAAATTATCTTCCAAACTTTAATAATATTGATGCTACATGGAACGAAATGATTCATTTGCCACATGTTCGCATGGAGCAGGGGATTCAACTCAAATTATTGCACACAACATAAAAAGCATGAAAAAAAAACAACATCGTTTCAATCGTGACGCCTATGATAGCCGATGCACAACAACAGAACACTAAAAAAATTTAGACTGCGGAAAAACAAACAAGTCAATTTAAATCAAACAAACAAAAGTGAGTCCATTCGTGTTTGTATTGCGTTGTATTGTACCGTACAGGACACACAACTTTATCTTATGAAGCCAATGACACCAATCGTAAGCCATTGCGGATATATAACGACTAGATGCAGGCCAACATAATCCAGTGGTTGGTTTGAGAAGCAAAACTCTTGACCGTTCAACATGATCCGAAACGTATTGAAGTATTTGGCGGTTGCACTCTTCGTTGGCCTCGCCAACGGTCAAGTCATCACCGTCACTAACGGTGAAACTGACGGACGTTGGGGACCATTGGAAACTTGCCCAGCAGGTTCCAGGGCTGTCAGTTACCAAACCACTAATGAAGCTGATGCTCCAATTTTTGACGATTCGGCTCTGAATACCCTCGTTCTTTTCTGTGACGATGCCGGCCAAACTACTTTGACTTCCACCGCAGGACAGTAAGTTCGTTATTAACCTAGTATTAGAAAATAAACATTTTTTTTATATCGTGTTTCTGTACTTCCAATTTTAACTCAAATTTACCTAGTGCTGGAAATACGCAACCCGTACAGAATTGCCCAACTGGTACGTTCTTGAAAAGCTTCCAGTTGCGTGTTAGCCCAGCCGGAAATCAGACGGACAACACTGCCGTCAACAACATCCGTTTTACATGCTCTGATGGCAGCGAGATCAACGGAATTGGCAACACAGGCGGCTTTTGGGGCGATTACAGCGCTGAATGTGTTGATGGTATTTGCGGAATGGAGACTCGCGTCCGTCCAGAAGGCGGACTTTTGGTGGACAACACTGCCCTTAACGACGTCCGTTTCACTTGCTGCGCCCCAGCCTACCGCAAGCGTTCCAAGTTCATTAAACCATAGTAATTACCTTCATTTTTTCCCCAGTATAATGTGAAACAATACACGTTGCAGAATCAATAGCAAATTGATTGTACATTTTCTTTCCTTTCTCCTGTGATTTGTCATAAAAGAGTGTTGGAGTGGTTAAAAAGCATGATAATGATGAGGCATAAATCATCATACATGATTATTATACATATGTGATGTATACATAGTGGGGAAAACAGCCATGCTGCTTCTTCAAAGAGTGCTTTGAGGTATTTCCATTTGATGACCTTTCCTGACAATTAATGCCCCCATCATTTCTGGGGATTGCTTACTTCTGAAAATGCCTATAAAATAAAGCTTAGATTAAACTTCTACAATTTGTAAAGTCTTAGTATGTGGGTGTTCCACGGTTATCACTTTGAAAAGCAGTGAACTAAAAGTAACAACAGGATTTTGAAGGATGATTTTTCTTTAAGCAAATAAAATAATATGTTTTTATTTAAGTTTACCTTATATATCCAACCATTGAGATTAGACACACAACAAAAACAATGTTCTATAGCAAAGCTGACAGCAGGATTATCTCCAACCATATCATATGTTTCACTGTTGAACATCTGAGGTATTTTCTGGGACTGTGATGGCTTCTCATTGTTTAATCAGTTTAATCAGCCATGGCTGCTTTTTGTAAATGCCACAATTGTTGACCTAAAATGAAACATAGTTGGTTCTACATTTTATTATATAAAAAAATGTATGACCTGACAATGTGGGCAGCCATAATTACCAAGTCTGTCCTCCTATCCCTGTTTTTACTTAATTGATATCTTGAACTTTTGAGTCTTGATTAATCAGCAACTAATTTTTAGTTCAATTGGTTATTTACGATTTTCAAATACCGTGCTGGGAGCAACTAGGTTACTTTTCAATCAGCGTTTGCCTTGCTAGCTGATAAAAAAATATTTCATTTGTTATTTTTCACCATGGCCTGTATACTCATCGATATAAACAAAGGACAAAAAAAATGGCGTCCTACAGTTGCAAACGACAAAGGTCTCGAAACGCGTGGACGCCGTGACTTACCATAGGGCACACTGCCATATTCTCGTTTAATCTAAGAAATCGGTCAGCAAAGAATATTCTTTTTACAAAAAAAGCTTGCATGTCGTGTGTGGACAACACGTGGAAAGAAAACAAGTATATTCTCCAAGAAGATCTCATTCTTCAACCATTGCATGGTAGGTTTCTACATCTTCTTCAACAGATTTGCTGCCACACAGACCATCATGGTTTACATAATTTTTCTATTGATAGTACCAAGTTGAAGGATCTAGCTATGTTCTATTTGGCACCTTTTGCCTTTGTATCTCAAAGCCCCACATGAAGTTCGAGTACAAAAAGGTCATCATTATCAGGCCAAAAGTTTTAGAAATGTTTTGAACAGGTAACACCCAACAAGTTAAAATAACTACATTTCTCTTGTTTTTCTCACTGTACTCTTTAACTTTTTGAAAAGAGAGATGGATAACGTGGGGATCTAGAGCATTTTCTCAGCATTTGTCATTTGAAACTAGAAATTATATTTCTGCAGAGATGTGAATACTGGGGTAAATAGCGTGGTTTGTCCTTTAATTAACCACCACATTCTACTTTGCCTAACATTATTCTAGTTCGATTGAGGACAACTACTACTACTACAACAGTAGCATTTCATCAACGTTCTTGTGTTAGATGAACTCTAGGAATAGATTGTTTTATTCTTCAAAAAACAAATCACCAAGAAAGATAACATCTTAAATTCACCTATCCTGGCAAAATGTGGTATGTATATTTTCTACATGATAATAGAAAAGAATAGTCTTTTATTGGTTCTCTTTAATCTCCTAGAAGTTAAAACGAAAAATTATTCAAAGTGTGCGCAAGGCTAAGGACGGTGCCGGACGTTTGAAAACCTTTGGACGCAACTTAACCAATAGTGACCGCTATTAAAGAAGTTCTGTATCAAACTGTGTGTGTGTGTGTGTGGTGTGTGTGTGTGTGTGTGTGTGTGTGTGTGTGTGTGTGTGTGTGTGTGTGTGTGTGTGTGTGTGTGTGTGTGTGTGTGTGTGTGTGTGTGTGTGTGTGTGTGTGTGGGGGGGGGGGGGGGGGGGGGGGAAAAAAATAGAAGGTGGCAACTTTCTCATTTTCCAGTGCAGTATCGAAAAAAAATCAAGCCGCGCTGTATGTAGAAGTTTACATGGCCCCAATTATAGAGGCATGTTGGGAAAATAGGATTTTCACATTTTAGCAAATGCGATAAAAAGAATTGCTGTAAATTATTACAATCGTTTAAAACTTTCACTTTTGCGCTTTCGCTTCGCTGGTAGGTTCACGTATTGTTCGATATTTTTCTTTTCCCT
This sequence comes from Daphnia carinata, assembly GCF_022539665.2. Classification (NCBI taxonomy): domain Eukaryota; kingdom Metazoa; phylum Arthropoda; class Branchiopoda; order Diplostraca; family Daphniidae; genus Daphnia; species Daphnia carinata. Next base: position 6,031,650 of record NC_081339.1, on the reverse strand, counting down.
AAATGAAACTCTTTTTACACTTTCAGTTGGATAAGCTATTGCCGCCTCGAGCTATACGTTGTCGCTTCGCCTATGTGCCTCTATCAGAGAAAAATGAATTGGGGAAAAGCGAAAGCAAAATACCTATACAAAAAGGAGAAAGTCTGTAGGTCCGCTGTGCTGTTATGAACTTGAAACCGACAGTGAATTACATCATGGAGCCAAGGCTCATAAGTGGCTATTTATGGTAAGCAGGCTTTAGTTTCCTTACGATAATAAAAGTCTATGGGATTCGCTCAGGACTGCCCCATTAAGACGATGACCAAATTGTAAGGCGCGCTTTCACCATCTAGTTGACCATGCCTTCCTGCGAGATGCTTATAAAAGCTTTCGCTTCATCAGCCTTGTGCAGTACGTTTGGCTGCCGGAATCCGTTGAGTTCACACATGCGTGTCTCGATTGAACTGATTAACAAAGCAAGGCTTCTTGTCATTCGGTTTGACGCTCAATTCTCAAGTATTTAACGAAGATTCCTTCACATTTGATGGTGGTGTTAATTGAATAAAGGTGTCCCATTTATGTTCCTTTATTTCCAGCTAAACCATGAAGGATTTAACAAAGGAAACGCTTGAAGGGATGAGCTGTTATGAAAACAACTTAAATTGTTTACCATCGAATCCTGATTGGCCCTGCCCAAATGCTATGGATATGCATAGTGTCAAGGATTCCCCTGTGCAGTCTGACGGCCAAGTGCATTTGGATATCAATGAAGTAGGCTTACAAACAAGAACTAGCAACACTAGTCCAGTTTGGGAGTTTCGTGATAATGAATGGCGACTCACCTACGGTAAAAACAAGTATTGTATTTCACTTCATTAAGTCCTGGTTTTGGTCTTGATTTAAATTGGGAACTCCTTAATGGCATTCATTGTGGTTAAATGGCTCTTTTCAACTAGTGCTCGTGATTATTATGTTTTATTTATATCTCTAAATTATTATTTTGCAGGGGAATGTGAAGAGACGAGTCTGGTCTATGCCAAATACGAGGTGAGCTTTAAAAATGTCCAAGATCTAAGAAAACCACTTAAAATTTACAAGAATATTTTTATTATGTTGCAGAACTTACCTCTGCAGGATTTTGACGCCGAAGTGAGACCGAGCGTCGATGTAGACCAATTTTTCAACCAGGCGCATGTTCTTTTACTTGACGACGTTGCAGAAGAGACGTACTCGTCCTCAGTCGATTTGGTGGACATGTTGCTGAACAAAATTGGATTACCTATGTCTGTGGTTGAAGAAGCCAAAAATATCCTCTTTACACACAATGCTGGTACGTAGATAAAACATTAAAATGCAGTGCTATTTGGAGCAGGGCCTTTTTTATGATGTGTTCTCATATTCCAGCCTCAAGTAGAACAATTCAGGCCACATACAGCCCCAAAGACAAAATTAATGCCAATTTTGCCTACGAAGAATCTTGGATATGCCTGGTGTAAGCAACTTTGTTCTTGCTGATATTGAACCCTAAAATACCAGACATAATTTTGTTTAGTGGCGATATTCCATCACTTGTGCAGCGACACATGGCCATCGTCAGGCTCAAACATCCAACGAATATGGGAACGAATTGCCGTGATCTCCAACTTTTTGTGCTCATACTCTGTCCAGCTAAAGAGGTAATGACATCAAACAAATATATTCTTTGAATCAAAAGTACTTTGTACACGGCAAATGATAGAAAGGGACAAAGAATGCCTTGGAGACGGGCCGTACATTTGCTACATTGTTAGCTGATCATCATCTGCGCCGTCAATTGGTGGAAGTAGTTACCGAAGAAGGATTCAAGCAGCTTATTTTCAATCGAACGCGAGAATTGATTAAGGAACAGCATCAGAGTCGTTCAGCCGTTTCTAACAAATTGGACGCCGATGTTGAACCACCCAAAAACACCGCAATGAGTAACGTGAGTTTGGCATTCGTTCACAGACATTACGTGTGCAGATAATTATATTCGGTTGTATAATCAGGGTATCGGGAGACTTTGTCAGTTTGGGCAAGGCATCCGAGATGATCTTTCCCGTCGACTACCGCATTATGTATCGGACTATGTCGATGGCATAATTGGAGTAAAAACACCTCAAAAGGTTCTTTCCACCACCTTTTTCCTCTACTTTGCCTGCCTCCTTCCGGCCATCGCTTTCGGTGTTCTCAACGATCACAACACCCACGGGAAAATAGGTAAATTAAATTGAAAGAAACTCAAATCTCCTTGTTTTTACATTTTTCGTCAATTAGGTGTCAAAAAGGTGATCATGGGGCAAACGATTGGTGGTCTATTTTTTGTCATATTTGGTGGCCAGCCACTATTAATTCTTTTAACTACTGCACCTCTAGCACTCTACATCAAAGGTATGCCATTTTTCAATTTATGATTAGGATTTGATCGTAATTTAATCGTTTATCAGTTATTTCCAGCATATGTGATGATTTCCAGTTGGATTTCTATGCCATGTATGGCTGCGTTGGCCTTTGGTGTGCCTTTTTCCTTTTACTCTTTTCGCTTTTTAACGTCTCACGATTGATGCGTTGGTGTACCCGTTCTACAGAGGACATTTTTGGCCTTTTCATTTCGATTGCATTTTGCGTTGATGCTTTTCGGGATACTGCCAAAAGTAAATAATAATAATAATAATTAATTTTTAGAGCATATTTCTTACGTATGATTTAATTTTTCAGATTTTCAAAAGAATTTCAATTCTCCTCAATGTTTGGGCAATGTGAACATGACGGAAGGCATCAAATCATCGCTGTCTTATTATTTAGTGAATGAAAATACAACAAACAGCTCAACGGCAGAAACATTTATGGCGGCCATCGAAAAGCCGATGACGATTGAATGCAATCAAGCCAGTTCGCTGCTTTTCCTTTTACTGATGCTCGGCACCGTTTGGCTAGGCGTTTCCATCTTTAATTTCAAGAAAACGTATGGACACCTGATTTCGATACCGAAATCATTCAAATTGATTAAATTTATTGAATTTTTCAAGGAATTTCCTCTCTACTGGAAAACGGGAAGCCTTGGCAGATTATGCATTGCCCATCGCTGTTGTCACCATGAGTTTTGTTGGTTCTTATCTCTTCCAAAACATTAAAGGTAATTTGATTATCATTTCAGCAGTAATCGTCCAACCAGTTATATCTTGTATTTCATTACAGTTGAGCCGTTCCGTTACGATGACAGTGAAAATGTATTTTCTTTGACACCGTTGGATCGCCTTCCTGGATTGGCCATCGTCGGAGCAATGGGTTTGGGTTTTGCCTTGTCGTTGCTCATTTTGATGGATCAAAATATTTCATCAGCGATGGTGAACACGCCACTCAACAAGTAAAACTCAGGCAGTTATTTCATTTCGCTCCTTTCATGTATATTCCTGTTTTTTTATCTACCAGTTTAAAGAAAGGGCCGGCATACCATTGGGATTTATTTGTAATGGCCATTTTGACGGCTGCATTGTCTGCTGTCGGATTACCATGGATGCATGCACTCGTACCTCACTCGCCACTTCACGCCCGTGCCCTGGCCGATGTCGAGCAACGTGTTCATCAAGGCCACGTCTATCAAATGTAATTCTCATTGCTTTAGATTAAAAAATTTGGACTTTAATCTTAAATAAGAATTTTTAAAGAATTGTTCGAGTGAGGGAGACCCGATTGACCGTTCTATTTTCGCACATCCTCATTGGCTTATCGATTCTGTTGTTGCCCTACCCATTGGCCTACATCCCGCCGGCCGTTCTCAACGGGCTTTTCCTCTATGTGGCCATCACCGGACTCGACGGCAATCAAATGTTTGAACGCATCACACTCTTCTTTACGCAGCAATCCGCTTACCCGCCAAATCACTACATCCGACGTGTTCCACAGCGCAAAATCCATCAGTTCACCGTATATCAAGTAGGTCAGCTAATGTTGATGTGTCTGTTTGGTTTTGTGCCCTGGCCTTACATGAAGATGATTTTTCCTTTAATTCTCCTTTCGCTATTACCGATTCGTCGCATGATTATTACCCGACTAATTGCTGGACGTTTTCTTTCGATCCTTGACAGTAGCGAACATTAAGAAATTTAATGGATGCTATTTTTGTTTTCTTCTTACACAATGTCTTGTACAGGACAGAATATACTTGGAATATGCCCCACGTGGATCGGGTCGATTTTCTGGGTGATCGGGTCGATTCTCGGGGTGATCAGGTGGGGTGGTTTATGTTTTCGGGGCTTCTTATGCGGGTTATGCGTTACTGGTTGTGTTGTATCTGGTTTTGTTCGTGTTGTATGTCGGTGTACGTAACCCAATTGCAATCGGTGGAATGTTTACGAAAGTGCAATCATTTTTCTAGCTGATCATCGAAGGCTTTTTTTTTTAATAATGTGGTTTCATTGAACCCGCCATCTTCTAAAATGATGATAGGGTTATCGGTGTGACCCAGCAACCGTGCCCTGCCACTGCCCCGGTTTATAAAATGTCTCTGTCATCCCGTGATTGGCCCATTCCAGGCATGGAGGAGGTGGTGACCCCGGATCACAGCCAATCAGGTGTTTAGTGCCGGGTTGCCGGCTACTGCTTTCGTTTCGCATTACGACGTATTTGGAAAAGTATGTGAACATAGCATGAGGCATTTTCTGGCGCTTAAGTTACAAGAAAGAAAAGCCTTTCTTCATTTGGGCGCAAAACTCTTAGGCAAGAGGTAAGAAGGTAACATAGCCTTCCTAATCAAAGTGTTTTTTGCCATGCCTGAAACAATGAAGGAAAAAAGGTGTCAAATCAGGCTTCATCTCCGCTCAGTGACAGGGAGGATGAAGAATACATTGTTGGTAAATTCTCGGTCTGAGGTTAGTATGGAAATATATCTAAATATAGTATGTTAATATAAATTGACCGTCTTGTGATTATAACTGAATCTGAAATATCTTATTATGAGAAGAAGGTGAAGTTGGGTATAAGCTGATAGGGATTGGTGTTTCAAACAACGGAAATACTTGGGAGCCCAAGAATATCTTTATTGTAATAATTTCATCGCAGCATTCGAAAGCAGATGTCTACCGTTGAATGAGAATCCCGAAAACAAGCTAAGCCAAGAGAAGAAAATTGTGAAGAAAGAAGAACTAAAGCACAGGTTTGTTTCAAATTCTTAACTTGACGCAATGAACATCAATATGATCAGTAAATCTATAGTTTTCTACATGTCATTATGGATACGCAGTCTTACAACAGGATTTCATCGAATGTAGAGGTGGACACAATTTTTGGAGTGAGCGATGACGTTGAAGAAACTATATAGGTAACCATTTTGTTTTGTTAAAACTTCACCATATCCTTTTCAAGCGAGATTTTTCTTTTGTTTTTAGATAGTTGTAGAGATGTGTAAAGGATGGTGGTTGTAGGGCAGGAGAGTCATTCTTTTATACAATCCCGTTCCATTTTTATTATAAATAGTCTTTTTAGCTGTTGAATGTAGCTGGGACATGAAATATTGGAATGGTAGTGTCAGGACATTTGGCATGCTATGCCTAGTTTTATTGATATTCTATATATTCAATTCTATATTTAGTGGTATTATTATAATAGTATTATGTTTTATTACAGGCTGACCAGAATTACAAACACATTGTCGCAGCAGTCATTCAGTGCTCAGATTAATTTGGCTTAGCATAACATTACTTCGGAAGCACGGGTCTGTTTTAAATTCATAAGTCAGTTTGAAAGGGAAGGTTAAGATAACTTTGTTTTTGAAGTAATTCCTTTCACGCTGAGTCATTGTGTTCTTTTTTTTTCTAAACTTTAGAGAATATCACAAGTTGGGCGCCAAACAGTGACATCTAGCGGATGAAAAGTGAGGTAAGTTTTACGCCAAGCAATGACATCTAACGGGGGAAAAGTGATAAATTGTACGCCAAACACTGGCATCTAACGGGGAAGATGAGGTAAATAGCACGCCATCTAGTAGGAGAAACGTGAGGTAAATGGCACGCCATCTAGTGGCGGAAGTGAGGTAAATGGTACGCCATCTAGTGTTCAATAATACAGCTTGTAATGAATTATGTCAAGTGAAATTGTGACAGAAAAATAAGGATGTTAAATCACGGTACAAACCTTTTTGTTTCACGGTTTGCAAGAAAATGGCTCGGAAATGGAAATGATGTCACTTCAATCTTCAACAACCATTTTTTTGGCAGCAGTAGGTAGGGAAAATTTAATATGCATTGTGTAATTTTTTAGTCAGTGTCTTGCTGAGTGAACTTGCAGTTTTGTAAATTTTTTTAAGATAACTGCAAATGGTAGTCCCTAAATCAGAAGAATTTTGTCCGACATCTTTACTACGTGAACTTTAAAAGGCCTTGTTATACCAAAGGGCGCCTAATGGAGAAATTGGGCTTCATTAACGATTCCAGTAGTTGACATTTACAACTAAATTGTTAATGTTTAAATTTGATTGTATTTTCTTTTATTCAGACTAATTGATTCTAACAGCTTCATCTCCACTCAGTGACATGGATGATGAAGAATACATTGTTGGGAAGTACTCGGTCTGAGCTTAGTATGAACATTTATCTTAATATAGTATGTTAATATAAATTGACCATCTTGTGATTATAATGAATCTGAAATATATTAGGAGAAGCATGGTGTAGTTTGGTATTTGCTGATAGGGATTGGTGTTTCAAACAACAGAAATACTTGGGAGCCCAAGAAAATCTTTATTGTAATAATCTCATTGCAGCATTCAAACAGATGCATACCGTTGAATGAGAATTCTGAAAACAAGCTAAGCCAAGAGAAGAAAATTGTGAAGAAAAAAAGAACTAAAGCACAGGCTTGTTTCAAATTCTTCACTAGATGCAACGAACATCAATATGGTCAGTAAATCTATAGTTTGCTACGTGTCATTATGGATGCCCGGTCTTACAACAGGTTTTGATCGAATTGTGGAGGTGGAGACAATTTTTTGAGTGAGTGGTGATGGTGAAGTAACTATATAAGTAACCATTTTGTTTTGTTAAAACTTCATATCATTTTCAATTGAGATTTTTTTTCATTTTTAGATAGTTGTAGGGATGTGTAAAGAATGGTGGTTGTAGGGCAGGAGAGTCATTCTTTTATACAATCCCGTTACATTTTATTAAAAATAGTCTTATTAGTTGCTGAATGTAGCTGGGACATGAAATATTGGAATTGTAGTGTTAGGACATTTGGCATGCTATATCTAGTTTTATTTATTCTATATATTCAGTTCTATAATTAATTGTATTATTATAAGTAAATTGTTATGTTTTATTACAGGTTGACCAGAATTACAAACACTTGTCGCAGCAGCCTTTCAACGATCATTGTTTTTCAGTGCTCAGAATAATTTGCCTTAGCATAACATTACTTCAGAAACACAGGTCTGTTTTAAATTCGTAACTAGACACAATGAATAACAAGATCTATAGTTTTCTTCATGTTAATATAGATGCCCAATCTTCCAACAGGATTTGATAGAAATGTAGGTGGAGACCTTTTCATTGTTATTATTATAAATCTTGAATTTGATAGGAAATATTGCAATGTTGTTACTGTCATTGTCTAGTTTTATCCGAAAATTATTGTTGGGTAATTATATTTTAATTATTTTTCTGTATAACTTATTATTATATTTATATTTTATTTATTGACCATTGTTTGTATTGTTGGTCACCAGAGTTACAAAGACATTTGATTGCTCGTTGGGAGTCTTTCAATAGAATTGTAGTGACAGAACATCTGCCTGGTGGTGGACAAAGATACTTATCTCTGGGTAATTGTATGTTTTGTTAATCATTTATCTAGTCTATTAATTGAGAAGGAATTTTGTTATAATAACATTATTTTAACGCAGAGTGATCAAATATTAAAACACATCAGCGAAGACTTTTAAAGCATAGGGCTTTCAGTGATCAGATTTAAGGTTAGCATACCAACAGATGATATAATACTTACTCAGCATCGGAACATGTTGAAATATCAAGTAGATACACTGGAATTGTAGCACACAGAATAGATCTTTTAATAATGTGTTGCAAGTAAAAGAATTACATATACTTTTTACAGCTGTATTGATACGAATGTCGATACCTAATAATTACTATTTACATTCAGGAATAGCAGGTCAGTAGTGTGAAATAACGTACATGATTTCGGGATGAGCACCAGCAATAATAAAATCTAGCAGACACAGTGAATACAGTATTGTACTATAAATGATTTCAATAATTAGTGGTACTTAACAATTTTCAATTACTCATTTGATGCAGTTTGAAGGCAGCCAGAGTAAACACTGCAGCATCTACTCGCAAAAGGACTGAAAAATAGTCATTTAAATACTAGTGGTAACAGATTGAATTATTCAAAATTACTTTGCTAACATAGATTTAGAGCTAACTTAATCGAAGTTAATATTTTCTTACTTTCTACAATTATAGAAGAAAATGAAGCATGTTAGCATTAATTCAACTTACCTGACGTAATTCTGAAGGTCGATAGGTTGAAGGGCAAATTTTTATGTCCAGGTGAGCCCGAGGTTATAGCCATTCCCCATCGATTTATCCTACGTTACTTTGATTTTCTTTTGTTACTTTTTTTTTATTCTAAGGGCCTAAAACAGATGAAGAACCTCGGACATTCACAAAAAAGGAGGGGGGAGAGGAAGAGAAAAAGAATCTAGCAGCTCAGTAGCTCTTTCACCTGCACGCGGTGCACTTGTGTAGATTTGTTGCTTGCACTCCTCGTCTAATTATTCTTAGAACTTTCGCACGTGCTCTTAGCTTTCACTAATTGTAGATTCATCAATTAGGCACTGCATCAGCACATGGTGTAGCCTCTGCACTGGTTTGGTTAAGTCTAAATTAAATAGATAAATGTAGATAAAGTTAAGGATAGGTAGGTTTAAAGTTAAGAGTTAAGTTACTTTAAGTAAGGCGTAAGCGTAGCCCACCTCACTTCGTTACTTTGGCACAGGTTACTTTAAGTAAGGCGTAAGCGTAGCCCACCTCACTTCGTTACTTTGGCACAACACCATCTCAGCCATTTTCTTTCACTGTGTTACCCAATTTTTAACTGTAGTCGCCGTTCACAAACCAATTTTCTACAAACAATTGTACGTTTCTTCTTTTTCAGGTTTTTTTTCTCCAATGTAACTGTAACTTGAGTAATTGATCCTGTTAAAATTAAGTTGAAACTTGTTGCTGTTCAAATATTCAAAAATTTCTTCTTTATCTTTTGCTTCCTTGCAATCACGAGGGCAATCTTTGGGACCAAAGAGGACACTGGACAAAGATCACCATTGCAGCCACTGAAATGTCGCCCTGGGTTTTGAGATATATATTTCCAAATTTAGTATCTGTTTATTGTGTGCTATGTTTTAAATTAATGTTGTGTACCTAGTAGGGCTATATTACTGAAGAGGACCTGTGAACAGTGAGGGTCACTGCCAAGATCCTAGCCCAAAATTGCAAGGTATTTAAAACATTTCAAGTTTCTTTCCATGTTCTATGTATTACTCTGTGTATAGGAGGGCTAGCAACACCACCAAGGAGGATTACTGGACCTCGGGATTGCTGCTGAAGTTGCCAAAGATTGTCAAGTATTACCTTAACAATCAGATTTATCACCAAGGTCTGCAAGTTATTAATTTAAAAAATTTTAAGTATTAATTGATGTTTTGGTTTTTATATATGTAGGTGGTCAACGATATTAACGAAGGAGTATCCGTGGACAACGAGGTTCGCCGCCAGTCAAGATCATTGCCAAGCATTTGTCAGGTGTTTACCTTAAACATTGAAATACCTAATCATATTTGCTTTTTGTCATTTTAGGAGGGTCTTTAGCACCACCAAGGAAGAACAACTAGGATGGCCCATGGGTGTACCATTATTTACTGCCAATGTCTTCAAGGTATAAATATTAAGTTTCAGATATGAATTGATGTTTTCTTGATATACATATAGATGGAACCACGACACGACCGAGGGGGACACTGAATAATGTGTGTGTGCAATCAAAATATAATCACCAAGGCTTGAAAGGTAAATAACCTTTAAAGTTTTAGTATATAACCTTGTGTTTTTGTGTGTATTTAAGAGGGCTGACAGCACAAATGAGGGAGATTGCTGTACTCCGAGGATCGTTGATGGGCATTTCGAAATTATCGTCAACGTCGTCAAGTTATTCATTTTCAAAATCTTTATTTGTTATTTGTGTCTGTTGTTTTTTTGTTTTTTTTCAATTTAAATAGGAGATCCACTACACTACCGAAGAGAACCACTGAACAATGAGGGGAATTAAGTAAACTTTACTTACCAGAATGTTCGGAGGCACCAGAAATTGTCATCAGGTTCAGTGTATTAACTTGAAAATTAAAGTGTTAATCGATTTCATTTGTTTTTTTTTGTATTGCATATAAGTGGTCTCATGACATAACCGAAGAACATCACTAGACAATTAGGATTATCGCCAACCATTATAAGGTATTAACCTTATTTTCTAAGTCTTTATTTGTTATTTGTATCCGTTATTGTTTTGTTTTTTTCAATGTACTTAGGGGATATCCACTACACTGTCGAAGAGGACACCTGGACAACGAGGAGAATCAAGTAAAGTTTACTTACCAGAATGTTCAGGAGGCATCAGAAATTGCCATTAGGTTCAGTGTATTAACTTGAAAATTTTTAAGTGTTAATCGATTTCATTTGTGTATGTGTTTTTTTGTATTGCAGATAAGTGGGCTCACGACATAACCGAAGAACATCACTGAACAATTATGATTATCGCCAACCATTATAAGGTATTAACCTTAAAATTTCAAGTGTTAAATCTTGTGTATTTTTCCTTCTTATGTATTTAGACGGCTACAGAGGAGAGATACCTGGCATTGTGGATGTTTAGCCCAGTACTTCAAGCTCACAAGAAGGGTGGAAAATAGCAGATGAAACGGGTGGGTATTGTTAAATCGACATTTGGTTACATTTAATACTTTTATTTGTGTGTTCAATCAGGCACATTTAATTCCTTTTCCTTACCACTATTTTCCATTGAAGTACTGTGGGTTATGGTTTCAACTTCAATGAGCACGTAAATTCACTACACCTTTGCACCGTGGTTCTTTTACTGCTTTTGTTAGCTATAATGTACAGGTTAGGGTTGTTTGTATTTAGTTTATGTAGTCCAGCTTGCATCGGTATCACACTTGGTGTTTAGTTGGTGTATTTTCATTAATACTAATTGCTTTCAACATAAAAACAGTACAAAATCAATTGATTTGATTTGTGTCTACTTCTTTGTTATGAATATGGAACAGTGGAGAATAAAACAATAACAATTTATAGTGGGTTATCGGGTTGTTCACCGTGATACGATAATTTGATAAATGTTTGACGGGGCAACAACCCGGCATTCACATGCCTGCAGGTATTATATGCCTAATAACTTATCTTAGTACCACTTTATATAATTCTGTCATACAGGTTTGGTTTGTTTACTATTATGAAACATACAGCTGAAAACCTGGGTTTACCATGCAATGAAGATTGCATGACGCTCTGGATTCAGCTTCGTGTTATGGGTTTAAGACTAAGGTATCAGTGAATACATTTATTTACAAAAATGTTTGGTCTATATCAATGTTTTTTTGTTTCTTTTAAAGACTGACCAGAATAACCAAGCTGGCAAATGAACTGTGGATTGGAATGTGAGAGAATGAAACATGGATTTGAAAAAAATGGTAAGATAAATAATGATTGTAATCCAAAAGCCAAGAAAGATTGTGGGTTGGTGAAATACAATAATTCCATTTTTTGTGAAATAGATAATGAAAGGTGTAGGAAGAAATATCGATTGATTATCCAGTTACGAATGGTTTATTGCATTTATTTTGACATTGCACGTATGGTAAGAAAACTATAACACTGTTTTTTTTTTTTCTTGCATTAATCCAACAGTTTAAATAAACTAACCATGTTTACTAACTGTTGACAAATTTTAACAGGTCAGAACATTTCCTCGTGGCTATATATTGCAATCAGTCTACACCTACAGGTATTACATGCTTAATAATTAATCGTAGCATCTTCCATAATTCTGTCGTACAGGTTTTTACTGGGAATTTTTGTTAGTTTGTTTGGACAAAACCAAAGTCTCATTTTCTGCGATAACCTCAAGGCAAAATATGTCTTTGCCCTAACGAGTTTCTGTCAGTAAGCATGGAAATAAATCAATTTATTTTATTTATTTAATAATTGGGACATTGTGTAACAGATGAATGGATCAAACATTGTCAACGTATTGTCAGAACAAATCGGCTGCATGCGCCCTGGAGGTGAAAGGAGTTATTTTTGTGATAGAGAGGCCATTAAGCGGGCAGAAACTGCAGCATTAACTGTATTTCCCTTTTTAACATTCGTGGTGACGTACGTGTATTATGCTTATTATGTTTTCCTTTTTGAGTTGTATCCAAAACAAACTTGATTTTGCCTATGTTGTATTTAAAATTTACTATATTCTAAGATAAACAAGTTTATTTTTACCGTTTATTACAGTTACTAATGTAAAGGTATTCCCAGGCTGCAAATCTTAAAGTTTTGCAAAAAAGTAATTTACGTTTTTGTTACTATTTAGTTTTCCTCGTGTGTTCGTTTATATTATTATATTGTATTGTTATGTTGTGTATTTATATTGTTTGTCGTGTGATTTAACCTCGTGAATTTTTGAAGAACCGAATCATGTTTTAAGTTTGAAGTATCTGTATTTTGAACTAGGCAATATTTACACAATTATACAACCATTTCACACAATTTATTATAACTTAGACAATTACACAATTGATATTACATACAACAACTATATACAATTTGACACCCACTTAATTTTCAGTAACTATGGGGTATCGAACCCTATCCATCGGCGTGTCTTGCCGATGCTTAACCATTGAGCTATAGTCACTTACTTTTTCAATGTTTTATACCTTGAGTCAACGCACGAACATATTGTCTAGTTAATATTTTAATCTTAATATACTATTGGTCAGTCTGACCAGTGTTTGAATATGTATCATGGCATATCTGTTGAGGGTCCGGCTACGATGTCAGATGCCAGAGGTTCACATCCAGTAAGGGGTAAAATTGTCAAAATTAAAAATTCGATAATTAATTAAAGTATAATATATTTTTACTGTCACTTAAATGTTTGTAACTGTGGAAAAGATGACGTTTCGCTATACCATTGGTTAGTCTGACCATAGAATTCACAAGTCTTATAGCTTATGTATAGAGAGTCCGGCTACGGTATCAAAAGACTAGGTTTCTAATCGTACGGATTGCTAAAGATATCGGCAAACATGCGTTAAATACTTTAATGTTTATTATTATATTTATTGAATATGTGTAATAGATTTTCTAAAGATGACTTGCAAAAATGGTTGCCGTTAGAATGTAACTCATGGCTCAATGGTAGAGCATCGGCTTCGTAAGACGAATGATTAGGGATCGATCCCCAAAAGAGTTACTATACCATAAAATAAATGATTCAATTGAACAAAATACACGATACAATATTATCAAAGGTTTCTAACATTGATATTGCTATGCAACAATCCCAAATGCAGAAACCATCATGATGTTCGGAATTCTATCATGTGATTCAAATATTGCAATATATTCATCAATCTAAATGCAAAGACTATTAAATATTTTCCTTTCTGCACAGCGAACATAGCTGAATTGGGTGGGTTCAAATCCCATATAACTATGTCGATGCTCTACCATTGAGATACTTGTGACACTTCAGGAAACTTCAAGTCTTTAACAATTACGTAAGGTAACAGTGCGCGCAAGTCAATAGAAAACCTGATCCCACTGGGGGGATATAGGGGGGCAGATGCCAGAAACGCAAAGCGTCCGCTTCCCAACACTAAGGTTCCTGGTTCGATTCCCAGGTCAGGTTTCCTATTCCAAAGGCCTCCTACCTTCCCAGGTGTCACGATTCCACGGGGCCAGTCGAGTTGGGTAACTTCGTGCGAAGCACGCGAACGGATATTTTACCAAAAGGTAATCTCGAAAAAGATAAAAAATTTCAATAAATGGGATATGTTACTCATTATTAAGTACATAGAAATTTTTATAATTTACAACGGATTTTAACCGTAGCAATAGTAAATGTGATATGTACACACAAATTTCTATACACTTTATTGAGTATATAGAAATTTGTATAATTTACAACGGATTTTACCGTAGCCATTAATAAATGAATATTAGAAATCTTATGCAATGATTAGAATTTCATTTAATATCATGGGATCTACTTTTGGGATTATTGCATAGCAATTTTAGAAACCTTTGAAAATACTATATCGTATTCTTTGTTCATTTGAATCAGTTATTTCATGGTTGGACTCTTTTAGGGATCGATCCCTAATCTTTTGACTTACGAAGCCGATGCTCTACCATTGAGCCATGAGTTACATTCAATTAACAACAATTTTTGAAAGTGGTTTTTAGACAAAGCTATTACACATATTCAATAAATATAATTTAATAAACGTAAATGTATGTATTGCATGCTTGCATATTAATTTAGCAATGCAGTAGATTTGAAACCAAATCTTCTGATACCGTAGCCGAACTCTCTACAGACAAGCTATAACAATTGTGAATTGAATGGTCAGACCAACCAATGGTATAGCGAAACGTCATCTTTTACACATTTTAAGTGTCAGTAAAATTATACGATATTTTATATTCAATTTCAATAATGATATGATAATTTTACCCTTCTCTGGATTTGAACCTCTGACTTCTCGCACCGTAGCCGAACCCTCTACAGATATGCCATGATACATATTCAAACGATGGTCAGACTGACATATAGTATAATGAGATAAAAATATTAACTAGACAATATGTTCGTGCGTTGACTCAAGGTATAAAACATTGAAATTGTAAATGAGTGTAGCTCAATGGTTGAGCATCGGCAAGCTACGCCGCAGATTAGGGTTCAATACCACTTAATTACTAAAAATTGCATTGGTGTAAAAGTGTAAATGTGTGTTTCTAATAAATACAATGTGTCAATGTTTCCCAGGTATTGAAAATACAAAAATTAATCAATTAAATATAAATCGGTTCTTCTAATCTACACGATGTTAAATCACAATATAAACGTCATTAAAAAATAAATACTCGCTCTTCAAACGCAAGCATAAAGTTGACATCAATAAACATAAAACGATTTCACGAGCAAAAACCCGCAAAGTGAAAAACTCAAACGAAAAACAAACAAAGTTTTGAATGAAATTCAGTTTTTAGAGTTCACAAAGGAAAAGTTATGGGCAGACAAAGTTATTTTTGCAAGATAAGCTTAACCTGTTTATTGATATTAAAACATGACATTGTTACAGAATTATGCAATGAAATATCCTACTACAAATGTTGACACAAGTTCATGTCACTTTAACGATCAGGACTATACAGATTAGATTAAACCCCTCTTTTTAAATACTGGTTTTATACCATTTTACTGTTAAATAGTGCAATAACAAAAGATTTCAAGTTAATTATATTCTGATTAATCTGTAAAAAAAAAAAAAAAAAAGCATCACATTAATATTTACCATATCCATATATTTTTAGAAATAAATATGTTTCTGCTATACCTCACGCAGCTAAATTCCATATTTAATGCAATGTAATTTGCATTGTTCAGCCGGGTTTACAAATATTAATGCCTCACATTTGTGTTATCGAATATCATAGCCATTCTTCAGCCACTTACACTACAAACGTAAAGTTCCTATCCTATGGCTGACACCTGAAAATTATACATCCGAGTAAATATCTTTAAATAACACTATATCCTCTTTAACCTAGAAATCAATACTTGCTTAAGTTGGCACTGATAAGTCATAGTCGAGGTAACACCCAACCTATTTTTATATATAAAAAAAAAGTTTAAAAAATCAGATCAATACTTTTTTTTTACAGAGTAAGTTCTTCTAAACACCAAATTGAAATGAAATTCTTCTGTACCCTCGACTAAATAATCATCCATTGAATGCCACAATGCTGTAGTGTTTGACCATGATATACAACCAGCCAGTTTCAAAACTGATCTGTGCAATTCATTCCGAGATGCCCCTTGCTGAAATGATATCTACCTGTAAGCAAAGCATAGGATCAAGCAAGATACAAAAAGATACAGAAATTTAACTCGCAGGTCTAGTCTGTTTTTCAAAATCAAGGAGAATATCTATGACTTTGTTTAACTTCTCTTCTGTGGTCAAGATTTAGGTTGGTGTAATGTCGCCGCCATGATGAACTATAGTCCCCCACTTTCGCTAACACATCCTGAAGATTCTAAAATTATCAAATCTGGATTAAATGCCAAATGTGAAATTATCAAATATTCACCGGTATTTCTGGTTTGCTTACAAACTGTCTGCGCATAGAAGACTGAGCTTCATATGCATTTTTGCAGACATGATACAGCGTTGCAAAACATTGAATTGGTTAAAGAAGAACTTGTCAGATTTACAGCCCCGCTTCGATCGGGTCGGATTTTGTTGAGCGGGTTGTTTATATGTTTTTGGGGCAGGTTTAACGGGTTATTACCTTATGATGATTTTATCGGGTTGTCAATCGTTGTACACAACCCGATCACATGCAATTAATTGTTTTAGTATTCCTATTTTTCAAGTCCCTATTCAATATTCAAAATACAACAGTGCTTTTAAAAAAGGAAAACAAAATAAGTAAATGTTTGCAAACCTGCATCAAACAAATACTTGGCGTGTAACCTATGTAACTAACTAAACCACTAATCCCAACCCGGTGCATTAGGTCGAAGACAAGCCGTAAACGAGCCGTGGGATGCAGAGTAGTGCAATTGAGTGCTCAGTGAAAGGTAAATGCTTGAGGGAAAACAATGAGAGAAAATGGAACGAAGCAAACACATCTATCAATCACACAACTCACAATACGAAATAAAGAGAAAGCCAATTTGGCAATACTCAACCGTACCATCTTTATTTCCGTCTTAATGGGCATGAATCTCGGGGCGGGACGGCGACCCTCATTCCTCCAGGGTCCTCTTCGATGCTCCAGCTCTTCAACGGCGGTGAGTCCTCCTAAATACATAAAAACAACGTGAAACCATGGTGTAGAACTTAGAACTTTCAATTTAATACTTGAAAATTTTGGGCGACAATCAGAGTAGCCCCGCCGGCGAACCTTGTTGTCCTATGGTCCTATTCGGTAGTAATGTGGACCATCCTAAATACATAATAAAAAAACATGATTAAACACTTAAATGTGTTAACATATACTTGCAACATCCATGGCGACGATCCTAGATGCCCAGCATCTTCTTCGATGTTGGTAGAGCCCTCCTAAATACACAATATCACAATAAGATCATAGTGTAAGCAAAAAGTTAGTATTAATGAAAATACACCAACCACACACAAATTGTGATACCCATGCAAGCTGGACTACATAAACTAAATACAAACAACCCTAACCAGTGCATTATAACTAACAAAAGCAGTAAAAGAACCACGGTGCAAAGGTGTAGTGAACTTACGTGCTCATTGAAGTTGAAACCATAACCCACAGTACTTCAATGGAAAATAGTGGTAGTGAAAAGGAATTACAGGGAGCCTGGTTGAACACACAAATAATAGTATTAAATGTATTATGATAATAGTATTATGATTTGGCTATACCCACCCCTTTCATCAGCTATTTCCCCCCCCCCCCCTTCTTGTGGGCTTGAAGTGCTGACCTGAACATCTACAATGCCAGATATCTCTCCTCTGTAGCCGTCTATATACATAAGAAAAAGAAAAACACAAGATTACACACTTGAAATTTTAAGGTTAGTACCTTGTAATGGTAAGCAATAATCCTAATTGTCCAGTGATGTTCCTCGGTTATGTCTTGAGCCCACTTATATGCAATACAAAAAAGAAACACATACAGAAAGGCAATCGGTTAACACTTTAAAATTTTCAAGTTATTACACTAAACCTGATAACAACTGGTGCCTTCTGAACATTCTGGTAAGTAAACTTTACTTAATTCCCCTCGTTGTCCAGAGGTCCTCTTCGGTGGTGTAGTGGATATCCCCTATATAAATTGAAAAAAAAAAAAAAACAGACACAAATAACAAATACAGACCTTGAAAATGAATAACTTGACGTCGTTGACGATAATTCCGGTAGCCCCATCAACGATCCTCGGAATACAGCAATCTCCCTCATTTGTGCTGTCAGCCCTCTAAAATACACACAACAACACACGGTTCTATACTAAAACTTTAAAGGTTATTACTTTTCAGGCCTTGGCGATTAGTGTGGTGGCACACACACGTTGTTCTGTGTCCCCCTCGGTCGTGTCGTGGGTCCATCTATATGTATACCAAGAAAACATCAATTAATATCTGAAACTTAAAATTTATACCTTGAAGACATTGGCAGTAAATAATGGAACACCCAGCGGCCATGTTCTTCCTTGGTGGTGCTAAAGAACCTCCTAAAATGACACAAAGCAAATATGTTTAGGCATTTAAATGTTTAAGGTAAACACCTGACAAATACTTGGCAATGATCTTGGTGACTGGCGTCGACCCTCGTTGTCCAGGGATACTTTTCGTTAATATCGTTGACCACCTACATACATAAAAACCAAAACATCAATTAATACTTGAAATTTGTTAAATTAATAACTTGCAGACCTTGGCGATAAATCTGATTGTTAAGGTAATACTTGACAATCTTTGGCAACTTCACCAGCAATCCCCGAGGTCCAGTAATCCTCCTTGGTGGTGTTGCTAGCCCTCCTATACAAAGAGTAATACATAGAACATGGTAAGACACTTGAAATATTTTAAATACTTTGCAATTTTGGGCTAGGATCTTGGCAGTGACCCTCGCTGTTCACCAGTCCTCTTCAGCAATATAGCCCTACTAGATGCACAACATTAATTTAAAAAATCACACAAGAAAATACTAAATATGGAAATATATACCTCAAAACCCAGGGCGATATTCCATTGGCTGCAATGGTGATCTTCGTTGTCCAATGTCCTCTTCGGCCCCGGAGATTGCCCTCGTGATTGCAAAGAAGCGAGAAAAAAAAAAGAAATTTTTGAATATTTGAACAGCAATAAGTTTCTTCTTAATTTTAAGATCAGGTACACAAATTCCTGTTAAATTGGAGGAAAAAAAACCTGAAAGAGAAGAAATGTACAATTGTTTGTAGAAAATTGGTTTGTGAACAGGGACTACAGTTAATAATAGGGTAACATAGTGAAAGAAAATGGCTGAGATGGTGTAGTGCAAAAGTAACGAAGTGAAGTGGACTATGCTTGCGCCTTACTTACAGTAGCCGTACTCTTAACTTAGCTTTAGACCTACTTATCCTTAACTTAATCTATGTTTATCTATTTAATTTAGACTTAACATACTACCCAACTAAACAAAACCAGTGCAGAGGCTAACCCGGGTGCTGATGCAGTGTGTAATTGATGAATCTACAATTTGCGAAAGCTGAGAGCACGTGCGCAAGTTCTAAGTATTATTAGACGTGGATTGCAAGCAACAAATCTACACTAGAGCACCGCGTGCAGGTGAAAGAGCTACTGATCTTTTAGATTCTTTTTCTTCTCCCCCCCCCTTTCCCTTGTTGTGAATGCCCGAGGTTCTTCATTTGTTTTAGGCACTTGGAAACAACTAAATATTTATAGATTAATAAAATTTATATACATCAATAATAATTTATACAGATAAATAATTAAATTATAGTTACCCAAAAATAATTTACTCGTGATTATTGAGGTACACAAACAAAATCATTATACGGGTCAGCGTAAAATGCGGACGCGGACTGCGGACTGGAAAAACTGCGCACTTTTACCTGCGGACTGTCACAAAAATTTTTATGGTAGTCTGCAGTTTATCCATACCACAACGGTCCGCAATCCGCGTATTTTCCGGGAATACAGCATAGCATATGGGATACTTATGGGATACGCCTGAGCAGACAGAAATGCGAAGAGATCAAATTAGTTATCAGGGTAATTGGCAAAATTTTAATTGAGGAAAACTAATTAAAATTTTACATTTCACAATAAAGATATCACGTTTATGAGCGTGTTTTGATTATGCAACATGTTTTTAGGGGGAAATTATCAACAAGTGATGAAGCGCTATTTAAATACAAGGATGGCTGTAAAATTTTAGTTTTAATTAGATGACCGTATATCAAAGAAAGAAAATTTTTACTTTGTGATGAACCAACCATATTTGTGTCAAATGTGTTTATCAGTTAATAAATTACCCTGAGATAGAAATTACTCTTTATTTTCGTATTTCTAATAAACAGTATGTTGACTTCATTATAATTAAGTTTCTTATTTTACTATTTAATAATTTAAATACCGATATCAAGGGTATCGTAATGGGGCCCGCGTAGGCAATGGGTATTGCAATTTAAGTCCGCAAAATACCAGTCCGCTATTTATCCTACCCGTTCCGCAACTTTCAACGTTACACGTACGAAACGGTCCGCATTTTACCCTGAGGTCCGCGAGTATTTTTTTCAAAAATTTTGTGACAGTCCGCAGGTAAAAGTCCGCAGTTTTTCCAGTCCGCAGTCCGCATTTTACGCTGACCCATCATTATCCTACCAGCTATCAACGTTGCAATATTTCCTGTCAAATTCAAAATTTATAACAATAAAAATGAACAGGTTCATACTTCCATTTTAATCAAATCCTGTTGGAAGACTGGGAATCTATAATGACATGTAGATAACTATAAATTTACTCATCTTTGATGTTCATTGTTCCTAGTTAAGAATTTAAAACATACCTGTGCTACCGAAGTCCTGTTATGTAAGCCAAATTATTCTGAGCACTGAAAAACAAAGATAGCTGAAAACTGCTGCGACAATGTGTTTGTTATTCTGGTCAGCCTGTAATAAAACATAACAATTTACTTGTAATATTACAACTAAATATAGAAATGAATGTGTAGAATATAAATAAAACTAGACATGGCATGCAAAATGTCCTGCCACTACAATTCCAATATTTCATGTCCCAGCTACATTCAGTGGCTAAAAAGACTATTTATAATAAAATGTAACAGGATTATATAAAAGAATGACTCTCCTGCCCTACAACCACCATTCTTTACACAACCCTCCAACTATCTAAAAAAAAAAAAAAAAATCTCACTTGAAAATGATATGAAGTTTTAACAAAACAAAATGGTTGCCTATATAGTTTCTTCACCATCATCGCTCACTCAAAAAATTGTCTCCACCTCCACCTTTCGATCAAATCCTGTTGTAAGACTGGGTATCCATAATGACATGTAGAAAACTATAGATTTACTGACCATATTGATGTTCATTGCGTCAAGTTAAGAATTTGAAACAAACCTGTGCTTTAGTTCTTCTTTCTTCACAATTTTCTTCTCTTGGCTTAGCTTGTCTTCAGGATTTTCATTCAACGGTAGAAATTTGCTTTCGAATGCTACAATCAAATTATTACAACAAAGATTTTCTTGGGTTCCAAAGTATTGTCACTGTTTGGAACGCCAATCCATATCAGCAAATACCAAATTTCACCATCATTTTCCTAATATATTTCAGATTCAGTTATAATCACAAGACGGTCAATTCATGTTAACATTTTAAAGTTAGATAAATTTCCAAACTAACCTTAGACTGAGAATTTTCCCAACATTGTATTCTTCATCGTCCATGTCACTGAGCGGAGATGAAGCCTGATTTGACACCTTTTTTCCTTCATTATTTCAGGAATGACAAATATACCTATATATATAACCTATATTAGTTTAACATTTGTTTTACTGTGGTAGAGGATGCAAAATATTCACATTCGTACAGTCTTACCTACACAAATGTACCACAACTATAACACCGTCGTGGATCGATCCACCTGCAGGTAAGTTGAATTTATACTAACTAGCTTCATTGCCTTCTTTAATTGTAGAAACTAAGAGGATATCAACTTCGATTAAATTAGTTCTAAATCTATCTTAGCCCACTAAATCTTAATTAAACAAAACTGTTACCAATAGTATTCCATTTCTTTAGAAAACGACCATTTTCCAGTCCGTGTGTGAGTAGGTGCTCAAGTGTTTACTCTGGCTGCCTCTCAAACTACATCAAATGAGGAATTGAAAATTAAGTATCACTAATTATTAAAAATATTATAGTACCATACTGTGTTCATTGCATCTGCTAGTTTTCATCATTGCTGGTATTCATCCGAACATCATGTAGGTTATTTCACATTACTAACATGCTACTCCTGAATGTAAATAGAAATTTAAGCATCAACAATCTTAGCAATACAGTTGAAATATGTATATGTGATTATTGTTTTTGCAAAACATTAGCAGTAGCCGGCACTAAAGAGCAGATTGGCTGTGATCCAGGGCTCACCACTCTCCCCAATGCCTGGAACGGGCCATTCACGGGATGACTGTGACATTTTCTACTGGTCTCTTAGTGAAGAGTAGAGCTTTTATTTGACCACTGCTAATCTCAGTGGACTGGATGGGAAAATGCAAAAGGTTTGTCACTAGATAACCCCACAAACCAGTACTATCACATCACTGCCAACACAGAGAAGGAAATTAAAAAGTTATTTAAAATTGAATAGATATTTTACTATTAGAATGACACTGCAACACATAGCTCTAGGAGATTCGACGAAGAATTTATCCCATTGTAGAGTAGATCTTGACTTAAACGTAACGCGAATGACATCACCTAAAATTACAAAACTTAGATTACATGCCAGCATAACAAAAATGCTGCAAGCTTACATTTGGTAAACCTTTTCTTTTCTTTTTCCTTTTTTTAAGGTGCCTCCCGTGTGGCGTTGCCATATCGAGAGCGGGTCGTCCTAGGAGACCGAAATTGGCACCGGGAAATTGCTTGGGAAGATGAGGTGATTTTGACTTAAATTAGCAGCGTTTGTGAAGTCCTGATTTCCAGAAGAAATTTAATACCAAATCCCTGATCTTGAATTTGGCGAGGTTGTCACAAACCTTGAATTTATACCGCAGACGACACACCAAACAGTGTAGCCATCTATTGGTAAAGAATTTGGAATCAAGTTTGACTTCACTTAAAAGCTGTCGCTATGCAAGAAAATAGGCTTAAAAATTAGCCCGACAAACTAAGCTTGACAAATTAATCCCGACTTTTCTCAACCTAATGTTGACGCACCAGCACGATGAACAATGAATTTATACTGACAGACGACCCATCAAACAGTATAGCCATCTACTGGTAAGGTATCCAGTTATATTTCACTCAACGGCTCCCGATGTTCAAGAAGTTAGGGCTTGAAAATAAGACCGACAAAATATATAAGCCCGACACCATGGGGACTGTATTGCTTCTTCTCATGTAAAACAATGCAACAAGTGTGACTAGTGAAAATAACATATGGAAATACATAGGATTGAATAACTTTGATGTGTCACGCTAGCGCTGTAGCGTACTGGCGCGCCAGTAGTTTTTAAATTCGGTGTATTTCCAAAACAGTTGATGTTACGAAAAAAATAAAAATTTTCTCGGAATCAGCATGAAATTGTGAGTATATTCTGTCATTTTCAAGCAATTCCAACGATGGTCAATTTTTGACGGTTTTGGAGGCAATTTTCCCACGGTCCTTTTCTTCGTTTTTCTCCATTTTGTTAAGTAAAATGTCAAAACAAAGCCGATATTCGTAATCAGCGTTCAATTTCGAATCGGAATAATGTATTTTAAACTAAATTAAGCAAGGATTACGAAAATTATCATCTTTTACACGTGTACCTTAAGGCATTTGAATGATTAGAAAACTGAATATCGTACCAATAGGTGGCTATAGTGTTTGGGGGACCGTCAGCAGAGAAATTCCTGATACAAAGTTGTTACTCATATTTTATTTGACGCTTAATACTGTTAAATATTATTATTTGGTGCTAACATACAATTTAACGTTAAAATGTCGGGGATATGTTTTAGGGCATTTTCCACTCTTAAAGTTAGCACTTAAAACACTTAAATAATTTGATAAAAATTTAATATGGTAAACAGGAATAAACCCGTTAATAACTTAGTATTGAATAAAAAAAGTCAGGAAAATAGTTGTTAAACTATTAGTTAAGATTGACGATTGACGCTTATTATTGACGATGACGACAGATGGGGGAATTCAACACAGATGCTGAAAAAGAAAGAAAAACAACACATTTCTACATCTTCATTTTGCAGCAGATAGTGAAATTTTCAAGAAATGAAACTAAGCTTCACTACTAACGCTACTTCTCTCCTACATTCATGCTTACATTCAAAATGTAAGAAAAGTTAGTATTGGATTATCCACTAATCAAGCTTACCATCAAACTGAAGTATTGTTTTTTTTTTTTAATTTAACGCCAACTAACGATGTCTATGCTTCTTGTAGTTTGAATAAATCTGTTCAACCAAAAATGTCAAGAATCTAAGTCCAGTACCAATGCCTAGAATTAAACCAAAATTTCTTAAGTGTAAAAAAAAACTTGATTATCACCTTGATTCGTCATGATGTTCATCAGTCACATAGATCATATGAAATCCAAATGATGTAAAAAGACTTCTTTGCTGTGAAATATTGCTTACTTCTTTGGGTTGGCTGTTTGATTCTGAATCAATGGTAGACAGACTCAGTGTTCTTCACATTCCGTTGATACATGGCACAACAAGGCTAAATGCATCCCCCCATCTCAGGAAAGTATAGTCCATCCTTGCTACACGATCCATCGTTAAGTAGAAAGAGTTCGCCACGCCATCGATACCCTTACAGAATTTAAAAATAAAAAAACATGATACACATATAAGTTATCTGCTGAAAATCAATGCATAAACCATTTTTCCGCTACCTCATTATTTAAGAGTTGATAAAACAAACCCTCATGCGTCCCGAACATATTCGCAAAAGTTTGATTAATTAGCACGAACGATTACCTGTGGAATAAAGAGGTTAGTTTTTTATAATAACAAACAACAAATAAGCAGACAAATTAAGTTCAACCTATGTAAAGTTTAGTTTTGCTGCTAGCCATTTGACCAAATAACGGTCCGATCCAGTCCAAGTGAAGGTGCCATTCGGTCCTCGCTTTTGAGTATCGAAAGGTGGTTGCTAAATTCGAATAAATAAAAAATAATTGATAAGCTTCGTACAATAACATTTTCACTCAAGAATAGCACATTTAGGACATCAAGATTATTTCTAACAAGAATACATCTACACTGGTACTTACATCAAACATTAAAATATTGACCAAATCATTGTCAGATTAAACCTCTCAGCTTAGAAACAACTGTGTACCTTGGCATTTGTGAGTGTTGAAGACTGGATTATAAATACATTCATTGCAACACAATGGCTAAAAGCTTGCAACCAGGCTGTTAGAATCAATGATTATGAATAAAAGAAAATACAATCAAATTTAAACATAAACAATTGAGTTGTAAATGTGAACTACTTGCATCGTTAATGATGCACAGTTTCTCCATTGGGCGCCCTTTGGTATAACAAGGCCTTTTAAGGTTAACATAGTAAAGATGACAAACGTTCACGTAGTAAAGATGTCGGACAAAATTCTTCTGATTATGAGACTACCATTTGCAGTTATCTTGAATAACTTTATAAAACTGCAAGCTCACTCAGCAAACCCTAGCAAAAAAAAAATTACATAATACAAATTTCTTACCTACTGGTGCTAAACAAATGGTTCTTGAACATGGACAGTGATATAAATTCCATTTCCGAGTCCTTTCCTTGCAAACCGTGAAACAAAAAGGTTTAGACCATAAGAAAATCATTATTTTTTGTTTTGTTTTGCTGTCACATTTTCGTGAGACTAAATTCAATACAAGCTGTGTTACTGACCACTTGATGGGGTATCATTTGCCGCATTTCACCACTAGATGGCGTACTATTTACATTTTAACTCCCCACTAGATGGCGTCCCACTTGTCTCGATTACCCCCGCCAGATGGCGTATAATTTACCTCGCTTTCCCCCGCTAGATGTCAGTGTTTGGCGCCCCGTTTAAACTTGTTACGATTGTCACAGAACTTGATTTGCTTTTTGTAACTTGATTGTAAGTAAAAATTTTCTGATTAATAAAAAGATTTCTGAAGCTGAAAAAATAAAGTTTTTACACAATCTGACAGTTGTATGAAATCAAATACTCAAGATGAGTGGTTAGCAGCCAGTCGTAAAGCTCACCAGTTTCTGCATATTTGATGTAACAATAATCACACGTTCCTTACAAAAAAAACTATATTAATCGTCAACAAAGTAATTTAAATTAAATCATTTTACCTGTTGACATTAGATCACTTCTCGTGTGTTTCCAACAGAAAGACAATAGCCTAAAAAAATTAGGGGGGAAAAATCTTGTCTTGGAAGGTTTCTTTCCTCGAGTGGCAAAAGGTCAAGTACCCGTGGTATTTGTGATTTTAGTTTTACTTGCCATATGTTATGGTGCTGGCCACTTGTACTGTTTCACAAGTTCTGCATAAGCAAACCGACCGCTTTGGAGGAACAAGAAATTTCTCAATACATCCTTGTTTATGAAGAAAACTTCTAGTTAAACTATACGACAACATAAGGTTGTTAATAATTAATAGCGAAGCAATTGGGGAAAAACACCCATAAAGAGAAAACGAATAAACCCTAAATAAGAGGGAGAGCATCAGAAATTTAAGAGTAATGTAAAAACAATTAAATATGGATTACTTTCAGTTTGAGCGCAAATCCTTTGATGTTTGATACAACTTTCTCGTTTATGTGAAGTGCTGAAATTCAACGAAGGAAATGAAAAAAAAAAAATTTATCTTACCTTTCCCTTTCAAACTGACTTATGAATTTAAAACAGACCTGTGCTTCCGAAGTAATGTTATGCTAAGCCAAATTAATCTGAGCACTGAAAGACTGCTGCGACAATGTGTTTGTAATTCTGGTCAGCCTGTAATAAAACATAGCAATTTACTTATGCCTTTATATTTGGAAGTGAAAGGCTGTTCAACTGCTAGTTTTCAAAGTCACAATATTGGTGACAAAGTTATTATCCCACAAATAATCTACAGATGAAAAATAGACACAATGTTTGTGTCCACACAGAGGGATGTTTAATCATCCAACCAGCCAGATGTTCTGATGCTAAAATTCCAGCATGTTCTGTTCCAGCTATATTCAGCGGCTAAAATGACAAAAATTAAAGCAATAAAAATGGAAAGGTATTATATAAAGGAATGGCTCTCAATACCTGCAACCACCATTCATTACACATCAATACAGCTACCTAAAAACAAATAAAAATCTCACTTGAAAATGACATAGGAAAGTTTCAACAAAACACAAAACAAAGGGTTACCGACATCATGTGTTCTATACACACATGACATAAAATAAAAAATGTACATGGTGACTAAAGCCCAAAGAAAACCTACACAAATACTTATAATTTGATATGAGAATATTTGTTCACTTATATATTTTCATGCCAAACGAGTTGCCAGCTTACTATATTGTTGTTTCTATCGTTCATTGTCCATCCAGGAACAGCAGTAAACAAAAACAAAAATCCTGAAAGAAAAAAATAAGATAAATATTGTTTATTATACCACTATGCCAAACAACTTAATAAAAGGGAAATAAAAGTTATGCTTACAACATTGCTCAGGAGCATTTTCTAGAACTTCAGATGTTTTAGATACGTGACTGCACACCTTCGCTACCGGACTTCGTCTGAAGTTTAGCATAAAAAAAATTGGGGGAACTACTAGTGAAACCGTTATTTATCTAATAGTTTTAACATGGTGAACAACAAATTTCATTTTCGTGAATCTTGTTAAATTTTGATCTAAATCATATATAATATATATTTATTTGACATTAATTTTTTAAGTAGACGTCTGGAATCGGGCCTTAAATTTCTATCGTACCTACTTTTATATTTGAATTAACTCAAAAACCATGAACTCTACATAAAAACAAATTTCATATTCGTCATTCTTGTTAAATTTAGCATCTAACTCATATAAAGTTATCTAGTTTTGTTATATAAATATTTTAGGTAAAAATCGGGCTTGTTGTTTTGTCGGGCCTTAAATTTCTAGCGTACCTACTTTTACATTTGAAATAACTCAATAACCATTAAGTCTACATAAAAACAAATTTCATATTCGTGATTCTTGTTAAATTTAGCATCTAACTCATACAAAGTTATTTAGTTTTGTTAAATTAAATATTTTAGGTAAAAATCGGGCTTGTTGTTTTGTCGGGCCTTAAATTTCTAGCGTACCTACTTTTACATTGGAAATAACTCAATAACCATTAAGTCTACATAAAAACAAATTTCATATTCGTGATTCTTGTTAAATTTAGCATCTAACTCATACAAAGTTATCTAGTTTTGTTAATATAAATATTTTAGGTAAAAATCGGGCTTGTTGTTTTGTCGGGCCTTAAAATTCTAGCGTACCTATTTTTACATTGGAAATAACTCAATAACCATTAAGTCTACATAAAAACAAATTTCATATTCGTGATTCTTGTTAAATTTAGCATCTAACTCATATAAAGTTATCTAGTTTTGTTAATATAAATATTTTAGGTAAAAATCGGGCTTGTTGTTTTGTCGGGCCTTAAATTTCTAGCGTACCTACTTTTACATTTGAAATAACTCAATAACCATTAAGTCTACATAAAAACAAATTTCATATTCGTGATTCTTGTTAAATTTAGCATCTAACTCATACAAAGTTATCTAGTTTTGTTAATATAAATATTTTAGGTAAAAATCGGGCTTGTTGTTTTGTCGGGCCTTAAATTTCTAGCGTACCTACTTTTACATTTGAAATAACTCAATAACTATTAAGTCTACATAAAAACAAATTTCATATTCGTGATTCTTGTTAAATTTAGCATCTAACTCATATAAAGTTATCTAGTTTTGTTAATATAAATATTTTAGGTAAAAATCGGGCTTGTTGTTTTGTCGGGCCTTAAATTTCTAGCGTACCTACTTTTACATTTGAACGATCATTCCTTGCAAAAAAATAAAATAAAGGGTACTACTCCTCTAAGCGCTTAAAATTGGGAGTTTATTTGGCTTTTCGTACAAATGGTGTACCATACGTTTAGTTAAAATTGAACGATTCTGGATTTACAAAAAAGCTTCTACCATGAGGTAATTCCATGTCTTTATTTACTAATTTCTTTAAAGATTTAGAGAGAAAGCTTACAAAGACATGCAATGGACTTTACATGAAATGCAATCCAAATCAAACACAATGATGAGACGAAAAAAAATTGCCTGGAAGAGCAAGTTTAGTAAATCTGCCAAAGCTCAAATGCCAGCAAATTTAAGGTGCAAGTATTTGAAAACCTGTTAATTACTTCTTAGATAACAATAGATTTTATATTTTAAAACAGTGGCTGTGACTACTGCGAGGAATGGTACCATCAAGATTCACAAGGTATTTCATTCGACAACAGTTAGACATTACTAAAGATCAGAAAGTAACTTATCGTACTGATTTAGCATCTCTATACTATTCTTGATTAAACTTGAAAGTATGACTGAAGAATACTTTCTAACAAATGATCTAAAAGGTATAGTAAGTATTTCAGAATTAAGAGTAATTACTTCTAAAAAAATTATTAGTTCTGTTACCTTGTAGTCGTATATTCTGCCTGAAAATTAAAATCAACCTACCTTTTTAATGGTTTCCATCCTAGATTGGTAATATTTCAACAGTCATCTTTCCGTACTGTTTGAATTTCTAGGCAGGAAGTAAAATGTGGGCAGTAACAGTTTCAGAAGTGATGACGGAATTTTCCTGGTTTTTCATCCTAGCAAGACTGCTAACAAAGGTAAGTTGTATTTCTGTGGTAGCTATAACCTCTGAGAATGTGTAGCCAACAGTATCAGTAGCAATATTGAAGGGATTAATCCTGCACCAGAGGGAGTTATTTGTAAACAATATATCTTGAGGGCGGTATGATTCAAGCAAAGTTTTGTGACATGTGCAGTTATAGTGCTGAATATATATAGCGATGGAACAATGATTTTGCTGCAGAACTTGCTTTTTTTTACATTTATCCTGCTGTGATGACACATCTTCGTCACTTTAGCTAACTTCCTAAGCAGCTCTTTTGAGAAGAGGAAAAAAAGTTAGATGTTAGTTAAAAGTCTTTTTGATAAAAGCCATATCTTAACTAGAAATATAAAAGTTACCAGCAGAAGTAATCAAAAGCAATATCTTGTTTAAACTTACACTCTTGAGACAGTGAATAAGACCCCTGCCATTGACCTGTGAAAAAGAACAGTTTACGAAGAATTGACTGAATATATCGTGTAACAACAAATAATTACAACTACCATTTGGAAGCAGGTGTTTGGCAGCGTAATGTTCCATTCTTTTTCTGCAGCTCTTCAAGATAAGTTTGGTTGTTCAAGAAACTCAGTTCCTCGATTGGTTGCGTTTCACAGCTATTCAGCTGTATCGTGAAATGGCTTTCATTTACCTAGAATTTCTCCAATACAAAATTTGTTCATAATTTTTGCCATTCTCAGAATCTTTTGTAAAATGTACTTAAGAGGTTGAATGCTGTCAAGTAGATTTTCACTCTGCAGATAGCTGGTCAACATTCCATGGTTGAATACCTAGAATTATAAGAAATATATAGAAATTACACAGATTATGATCAGTCAATCATAAATTTTTGTTTAATACATTGTTTTCATGAATGGGTTGGTACCATTGCACAAGTAATTTCCATCTAATACAGGTACGAGAACAATAAAAATGTTTTTTGTCAAGTGCTTTTTTATTCCATGGCATTTCTAAAGAACCATGTTAAATGTAGGAATAAACTGATAAAATACAAAAACTTTCTGTTAATGACCTTCTCAATACCAATTTCCAGTATTTTCTTGACAAAAAAAAGTGATCTCCAAGACTGTTAGGGTTGCATATATTCACACACAACATACATTTCCCACAAAGGGAACCAATAGAAGGCAATATGACACCTGAATTTAAAGATTTTTAATGATTTACTTGAATTGTTTGCAATCAAAATAAGTTTACCTGACTAAAGCAACTCTTTTTATAAAGGGAACAAGCTGGTTTGCAAGTTTTTTTTTTTTCAGATTAACAGTCTCACTTTAGAAGTATATGTGTACCTTGGCATTTGTGGGTTTTGAAGACTGGATCAGAAATACATTTATTGCAACGAAATGGGTAAAAGTTTGCAACCAGGCTGTTGTTAGAATCAATGAGTCTGAATAAAAGAAAATGCAGTCAAATTTTAACACTAACATACAAATGGTAAATGTTAACTACTTGAATCGTTAATGAAGCCAATTTCTTCTTTAGGTGCCCTTTGATATAACAAGGCTTTTTCTTAACAGGTTCACGCAAGAAAGATGTCAGATAAAATTCTTCTGATTTAGGGGCTACCATTTCAGTTATCTTGAATACCTTTATAATACTGCAAGTTCACTCAGCCAAACACTGGCAAAAAAATTACAAAATGCAAATTAAATTTTCCTTACCTACTAGTGCTAAAGAGGTAAAACTGTTGAAGTTGAAGATCACAGCAATTTGTTCCCATATTCATTGGATGTTTGAGCCTGACGATGGCCATGTAGCGATGCACAAGTGATGGAATATCGCCACTAAAGAAAAACATGTCTGGTATTTTAGGGTTCAAGATCAGCAAGAACCATGTTGCTTACACCAGGCACATCTAAGATTCATCATTGTCAAAATTGGCATTCGTTTTGTCTTTGGGGCTGCACGTTGCCTGAATTGTTCTACGGCTGGAATACAACAAAACATTATAACAAAGGCCCCGTTCCAAATAGCACTGCATTTTAATGTTTTATCAACGTACCAGCATTATATGTAAAAAGAATATTTTTGGCTTCTTCAACAATCAAATCAGATGATCGTTCATTGTCCATCCAGGAACAGCAGTGAACCAAAACAAAAATCCTGAAAGAAAAACATATGATAAAGATTGTTTTTTATACCGCTATGCCAAACAACTTAATAAAAGGAAATAAAAGTTATGCTTACAACATTGCTCAGGAGCATTTTCTAGAACTTCAGATGTTTTAGATACGTGACAACACACCTTCGCTGCCGGACTTCGTCTGAAGTTTAGCATAGGCAAAAAAATTGGCGGGAACTACTAGTGAGGCTGCGTTGCCTAACCGTTATTTATCTAATGGTTTTAACATGGTGAACAACAAATTTCATTTTCGTGAATCTTGTTAAATTTTGAATCTAAATCATATATAATAACATATATTTATTGACATTAGTTTTTTAAGTAGACGTCTGGAATCGGGCCTTAAATTTCTATCGTACCTACTTTTATATTTGAATTAACTCAAAAACCATGAACTCTACATAAAAACAAATTTCATATTCGTCATTCTTGTTAAATTTAGCATCTAACTCATATAAAGTTATCTAGTTTTGTTATATAAATATTTTAGGTAAAAATCGGGCTTGTTGTTTTGTCGGGCCTTAAATTTCTAGCGTACCTACTTTTACATTTGAAATAACTCAATAACCATTAAGTCTACATAAAAACAAATTTCATATTCGTGATTCTTGTTAAATTTAGCATCTAACTCATACAAAGTTATCTAGTTTTGTTAAATTAAATATTTTAGGTAAAAATCGGGCTTGTTGTTTTGTCGGGCCTTAAATTTCTAGCGTACCTACTTTTACATTGGAAATAACTCAATAACCATTAAGTCTACATAAAAACAAATTTCATATTCGTGATTCTTGTTAAATTTAGCATCTAACTCATACAAAGTTATCTAGTTTTGTTAATATAAATATTTTAGGTAAAAATCGGGCTTGTTGTTTTGTCGGGCCTTAAAATTCTAGCGTACCTACTTTTACATTGGAAATAACTCAATAACCATTAAGTCTACATAAAAACAAATTTCATATTCGTGATTCTTGTTAAATTTAGCATCTAACTCATATAAAGTTATCTAGTTTTGTTAATATAAATATTTTAG
Source organism: Daphnia carinata (assembly GCF_022539665.2). Lineage (NCBI taxonomy): Eukaryota > Metazoa > Arthropoda > Branchiopoda > Diplostraca > Daphniidae > Daphnia > Daphnia carinata. The sequence goes on along the minus strand of NC_081339.1, from coordinate 5,998,469 downwards.
GTAAAAATCGGGCTTGTTGTTTTGTCGGGCCTTAAATTTCTAGCGTACCTACTTTTACATTTGAAATAACTCAATAACCATTAAGTCTACATAAAAACAAATTTCATATTCGTGATTCTTGTTAAATTTAGCATCTAACTCATACAAAGTTATCTAGTTTTGTTAATATAAATATTTTAGGTAAAAATCGGGCTTGTTGTTTTGTCGGGCCTTAAATTTCTAGCGTACCTACTTTTACATTTGAAATAACTCAATAACTATTAAGTCTACATAAAAACAAATTTCATATTCGTGATTCTTGTTAAATTTAGCATCTAACTCATATAAAGTTATCTAGTTTTGTTAATATAAATATTTTAGGTAAAAATCGGGCTTGTTGTTTTGTCGGGCCTTAAATTTCTAGCGTACCTACTTTTACATTTGAACGATCATTCCTTGCAAAAAAATAAAATAAAGGGTACTACTCCTCTAAGCGCTTAAAATTGGGAGTTTATTTGGCTTTTCGTACAAATGGTGTACCATACGTTTAGTTAAAATTGAACGATTCTGGATTTACAAAAAAGCTTCTACCATGAGGTAATTCCATGTCTTTATTTACTAATTTCTTTAAAGATTTAGAGAGAAAGCTTACAAAGACATGCAATGGACTTTACATGAAATGCAATCCAAATCAAACACAATGATGAGACGAAAAAAAAAATTGCCTGGAAGAGCAAGTTTAGTAAATCTGCCAAAGCTCAAATGCCAGCAAATTTAAGGTGCAAGTATTTGAAAACCTGTTAATTACTTCTTAGATAACAATAGATTTTATATTTTAAAACAGTGGCTGTGACTACTGCGAGGAATGGTACCATCAAGATTCACAAGGTATTTCATTCGACAACAGTTAGACATTACTAAAGATCAGAAAGTAACTTATCGTACTGATTTAGCATCTCTATACTATTCTTGATTAAACTTGAAAGTATGACTGAAGAATACTTTCTAACAAATGATCTAAAAGGTATAGTAAGTATTTCAGAATTAAGAGTAATTACTTCTAAAAAAATTATTAGTTCTGTTACCTTGTAGTCGTATATTCTGCCTGAAAATTAAAATCAACCTACCTTTTTAATGGTTTCCATCCTAGATTGGTAATATTTCAACAGTCATCTTTCCGTACTGTTTGAATTTCTAGGCAGGAAGTAAAATGTGGGCAGTAACAGTTTCAGAAGTGATGACGGAATTTTCCTGGTTTTTCATCCTAGCAAGACTGCTAACAAAGGTAAGTTGTATTTCTGTGGTAGCTATAACCTCTGAGAATGTGTAGCCAACAGTATCAGTAGCAATATTGAAGGGATTAATCCTGCACCAGAGGGAGTTATTTGTAAACAATATATCTTGAGGGCGGTATGATTCAAGCAAAGTTTTGTGACATGTGCAGTTATAGTGCTGAATATATATAGCGATGGAACAATGATTTTGCTGCAGAACTTGCTTTTTTTTACATTTATCCTGCTGTGATGACACATCTTCGTCACTTTAGCTAACTTCCTAAGCAGCTCTTTTGAGAAGAGGAAAAAAGTTAGATGTTAGTTAAAAGTCTTTTTGATAAAAGCCATATCTTAACTAGAAATATAAAAGTTACCAGCAGAAGTAATCAAAAGCAATATCTTGTTTAAACTTACACTCTTGAGACAGTGAATAAGACCCCTGCCATTGACCTGTGAAAAAGAACAGTTTACGAAGAATTGACTGAATATATCGTGTAACAACAAATAATTACAACTACCATTTGGAAGCAGGTGTTTGGCAGCGTAATGTTCCATTCTTTTTCTGCAGCTCTTCAAGATAAGTTTGGTTGTTCAAGAAACTCAGTTCCTCGATTGGTTGCGTTTCACAGCTATTCAGCTGTATCGTGAAATGGCTTTCATTTACCTAGAATTTCTCCAATACAAAATTTGTTCATAATTTTTGCCATTCTCAGAATCTTTTGTAAAATGTACTTAAGAGGTTGAATGCTGTCAAGTAGATTTTCACTCTGCAGATAGCTGGTCAACATTCCATGGTTGAATACCTAGAATTATAAGAAATATATAGAAATTACACAGATTATGATCAGTCAATCATAAATTTTTGTTTAATACATTGTTTTCATGAATGGGTTGGTACCATTGCACAAGTAATTTCCATCTAATACAGGTACGAGAACAATAAAAATGTTTTTTGTCAAGTGCTTTTTTATTCCATGGCATTTCTAAAGAACCATGTTAAATGTAGGAATAAACTGATAAAATACAAAAACTTTCTGTTAATGACCTTCTCAATACCAATTTCCAGTATTTTCTTGACAAAAAAAAGTGATCTCCAAGACTGTTAGGGTTGCATATATTCACACACAACATACATTTCCCACAAAGGGAACCAATAGAAGGCAATATGACACCTGAATTTAAAGATTTTTAATGATTTACTTGAATTGTTTGCAATCAAAATAAGTTTACCTGACTAAAGCAACTCTTTTTATAAAGGGAACAAGCTGGTTTGCAAGTTTTTTTTTTTTCAGATTAACAGTCTCACTTTAGAAGTATATGTGTACCTTGGCATTTGTGGGTTTTGAAGACTGGATCAGAAATACATTTATTGCAACGAAATGGGTAAAAGTTTGCAACCAGGCTGTTGTTAGAATCAATGAGTCTGAATAAAAGAAAATGCAGTCAAATTTTAACACTAACATACAAATGGTAAATGTTAACTACTTGAATCGTTAATGAAGCCAATTTCTTCTTTAGGTGCCCTTTGATATAACAAGGCTTTTTCTTAACAGGTTCACGCAAGAAAGATGTCAGATAAAATTCTTCTGATTTAGGGGCTACCATTTCAGTTATCTTGAATACCTTTATAATACTGCAAGTTCACTCAGCCAAACACTGGCAAAAAAATTACAAAATGCAAATTAAATTTTCCTTACCTACTAGTGCTAAAGAGGTAAAATTGTTGAAGTTGAAGATCACAGCAATTTGTTCCCATATTCATTGGATGCTTGAGCCTGACGATGGCCATGTAGCGATGCACAAGTGATGGAATATCGCCACTAAAGAAAAACATGTCTGGTATTTTAGGGTTCAAGATCAGCAAGAACCATGTTGCTTACACCAGGCACATCTAAGATTCAGCGTTGTCAAAATTGGCATTCATTTTGTCTTTGGGGCTGTACGTTGCCTGAATTGTTCTACGGCTGGAATACAACAAAACATTATAACAAAGGCCCCGTTCCAAATAGCACTGCATTTTAATGTTTTATCAACGTACCAGCATTATATGTAAAAAGAATATTTTTGGCTTCTTCAACAATCAAATCAGATGATCGTTCATTGTCCATCCAGGAACAGCAGTGAACCAAAACAAAAATCCTGAAAGAAAAACATATGATAAAGATTGTTTTTTATACCGCTATGCCAAACAACTTAATAAAAGGGAAATAAAAGTTATGCTTACAACATTGCTCAGGAGCATTTTCTAGAACTTCAGATGTTTTAGATACGTGACAACACACCTTCGCTGCCGGACTTCGTCTGAAGTTTAGCATAGGCAAAAAAATTGGCGGGAACTACTAGTGAGGCTGCGTTGCCTAACCGTTATTTATCTAATGGTTTTAACATGGTGAACAACAAATTTCATTTTCGTGAATCTTGTTAAATTTTGAATCTAAATCATATATAATAACATATATTTATTTGACATTAATTTTTTAAGTAGACGTCCGGAATCGGGCCTTAAATTTCTATCGTACCTACTTTTATATTTGAATTAACTCAAAAACCATGAACTCTACATAAAAACAAATTTCATATTCGTCATTCTTGTTAAATTTAGCATCTAACTCATATAAAGTTATCTAGTTTTGTTATATAAATATTTTAGGTAAAAATCGGGCTTGTTGTTTTGTCGGGCCTTAAATTTCTAGCGTACCTACTTTTACATTTGAAATAACTCAATAACCATTAAGTCTACATAAAAACAAATTTCATATTCGTGATTCTTGTTAAATTTAGCATCTAACTCATACAAAGTTATCTAGTTTTGTTAAATTAAATATTTTAGGTAAAAATCGGGCTTGTTGTTTTGTCGGGCCTTAAATTTCTAGCGTACCTACTTTTACATTGGAAATAACTCAATAACCATTAAGTCTACATAAAAACAAATTTCATATTCGTGATTCTTGTTAAATTTAGCATCTAACTCATACAAAGTTATCTAGTTTTGTTAATATAAATATTTTAGGTAAAAATCGGGCTTGTTGTTTTGTCGGGCCTTAAAATTCTAGCGTACCTACTTTTACATTGGAAATAACTCAATAACCATTAAGTCTACATAAAAACAAATTTCATATTCGTGATTCTTGTTAAATTTAGCATCTAACTCATATAAAGTTATCTAGTTTTGTTAATATAAATATTTTAGGTAAAAATCGGGCTTGTTGTTTTGTCGGGCCTTAAATTTCTAGCGTACCTACTTTTACATTTGAAATAACTCAATAACCATTAAGTCTACATAAAAACAAATTTCATATTCGTGATTCTTGTTAAATTTAGCATCTAACTCATACAAAGTTATCTAGTTTTGTTAATATAAATATTTTAGGTAAAAATCGGGCTTGTTGTTTTGTCGGGCCTTAAATTTCTAGCGTACCTACTACTTTTACATTTGAAATAACTCAATAACTATTAAGTCTACATAAAAACAAATTTCATATTCGTGATTCTTGTTAAATTTAGCATCTAACTCATATAAAGTTATCTAGTTTTGTTAATATAAATATTTTAGGTAAAAATCGGGCTTGTTGTTTTGTCGGGCCTTAAATTTCTAGCGTACCTACTTTTACATTTGAACGATCATTCCTTGCAAAAAAATAAAATAAAGGGTACTACTCCTCTAAGCGCTTAAAAATGGGAGTTTATTTGGCTTTTCGTACAAATGGTGTACCATACGTTTAGTTAAAATTGAACGATTCTGGATTTACAAAAAAGCTTCTACCATGAGGTAATTCCATGTCTTTATTTACTAATTTCTTTAAAGATTTAGAGAGAAAGCTTACAAAGACATGCAATGGACTTTACATAAAACTCAATCCAAATCAAACACAATGATGAGACGAAAAAAAATTGCCTGGAAGAGCAAGTTTAGTAAATCTGCCAAAGCTCAAATGCCAGCAAATTTAAGGTGCAAGTATTTGAAAACCTGTTAATTACTTCTTAGATAACAATAGATTTTATATTTTAAAACAGTGGCTGTGACTACTGCGAGGAATGGTACCATCAAGATTCACAAGGTATTTCATTCGACAACAGTTAGACATTACTAAAGATCAGAAAGTAACTTATCGTACTGATTTAGCATCTCTATACTATTTTTGATTAAACTTGAAAGTATGACTGAAGAATACTTTCTAACAAATGATCTAAAAGGTATAGTAAGTATTTCAGAATTAAGAGTAATTACTTCTAAAAAAATTATTAGTTCTGTTACCTTGTAGTCGTATATTCTGCCTGAAAATTAAAATCAACCTACCTTTTTAATGGTTTCCATCCTAGATTGGTAATATTTCAACAGTCATCTTTCCGTACTGTTTGAATTTCTAGGCAGGAAGTAAAATGTGGGCAGTAACAGTTTCAGAAGTGATGACGGAATTTTCCTGGTTTTTCATCCTAGCAAGACTGCTAACAAAGGTAAGTTGTATTTCTGTGGTAGCTATAACCTCTGAGAATGTGTAGCCAACAGTATCAGTAGCAATATTGAAGGGATTAATCCTGCACCAGAGGGAGTTATTTGTAAACAATATATCTTGAGGGCGGTATGATTCAAGCAAAGTTTTGTGACATGTGCAGTTATAGTGCTGAATATATATAGCGATGGAACAATGATTTTGCTGCAGAACTTGCTTTTTTTTACATTTATCCTGCTGTGATGACACATCTTCGTCACTTTAGCTAACTTCCTAAGCAGCTCTTTTGAGAAGAGGAAAAAAAGTTAGATGTTAGTTAAAAGTCTTTTTGATAAAAGCCATATCTTAACTAGAAATATAAAAGTTACCAGCAGAAGTAATCAAAAGCAATATCTTGTTTAAACTTACATTCTTGAGACAGTGAATAAGACCCCTGCCATTGACCTGTGAAAAAGAACAGTTTACGAAGAATTGACTGAATATATCGTGTAACAACAAATAATTACAACTACCATTTGGAAGCAGGTGTTTGGCAGCGTAATGTTCCATTCTTTTTCTGCAGCTCTTCAAGATAAGTTTGGTTGTTCAAGAAACTCAGTTCCTCGATTGGTTGCGTTTCACAGCTATTCAGCTGTATCGTGAAATGGCTTTCATTTACCTAGAATTTCTCCAATACAAAATTTGTTCATAATTTTTGCCATTCTCAGAATCTTTTGTAAAATGTACTTAAGAGGTTGAATGCTGTCAAGTAGATTTTCACTCTGCAGATAGCTGGTCAACATTCCATGGTTGAATACCTAGAATTATAAGAAATATATAGAAATTACACAGATTATGATCAGTCAATCATAAATTTTTGTTTAATACATTGTTTTCATGAATGGGTTGGTACCATTGCACAAGTAATTTCCATCTAATACAGGTACGAGAACAATAAAAATGTTTTTTGTCAAGTGCTTTTTTATTCCATGGCATTTCTAAAGAACCATGTTAAATGTAGGAATAAACTGATAAAATACAAAAACTTTCTGTTAATGACCTTCTCAATACCAATTTCCAGTATTTTCTTGACAAAAAAAAGTGATCTCCAAGACTGTTAGGGTTGCATATATTCACACACAACATACATTTCCCACAAAGGGAACCAATAGAAGGCAATATGACACCTGAATTTAAAGATTTTTAATGATTTACTTGAATTGTTTGCAATCAAAATAAGTTTACCTGACTAAAGCAACTCTTTTTATAAAGGGAACAAGCTGGTTTGCAAGTTTTTTTTTTTTCAGATTAACAGTCTCACTTTAGAAGTATATGTGTACCTTGGCATTTGTGGGTTTTGAAGACTGGATCAGAAATACATTTATTGCAACGAAATGGGTAAAAGTTTGCAACCAGGCTGTTGTTAGAATCAATGAGTCTGAATAAAAGAAAATGCAGTCAAATTTTAACACTAACATACAAATGGTAAATGTTAACTACTTGAATCGTTAATGAAGCCAATTTCTTCTTTAGGTGCCCTTTGATATAACAAGGCTTTTTCTTAACAGGTTCACGCAAGAAAGATGTCAGATAAAATTCTTCTGATTTAGGGGCTACCATTTCAGTTATCTTGAATACCTTTATAATACTGCAAGTTCACTCAGCCAAACACTGGCAAAAAAATTACAAAATGCAAATTAAATTTTCCTTACCTACTAGTGCTAAAGAGGTAAAATTGTTGAAGTTGAAGATCACAGCAATTTGTTCCCATATTCATTGGATGCTTGAGCCTGACGATGGCCATGTAGCGATGCACAAGTGATGGAATATCGCCACTAAAGAAAAACATGTCTGGTATTTTAGGGTTCAAGATCAGCAAGAACCATGTTGCTTACACCAGGCACATCTAAGATTCATCATTGTCAAAATTGGCATTCGTTTTGTCTTTGGGGCTGCACGTTGCCTGAATTGTTCTACGGCTGGAATACAACAAAACATTATAACAAAGGCCCCGTTCCAAATAGCACTGCATTTTAATGTTTTATCAACGTACCAGCATTATATGTAAAAAGAATATTTTTGGCTTCTTCAACAATCAAATCAGATGATCGTTCATTGTCCATCCAGGAACAGCAGTGAACCAAAACAAAAATCCTGAAAGAAAAACATATGATAAAGATTGTTTTTTATACCGCTATGCCAAACAACTTAATAAAAGGGAAATAAAAGTTATGCTTACAACATTGCTCAGGAGCATTTTCTAGAACTTCAGATGTTTTAGATACGTGACAACACACCTTCGCTGCCGGACTTCGTCTGAAGTTTAGCATAGGCAAAAAAATTGGCGGGAACTACTAGTGAGGCTGCGTTGCCTAACCGTTATTTATCTAATGGTTTTAACATGGTGAACAACAAATTTCATTTTCGTGAATCTTGTTAAATTTTGAATCTAAATCATATATAATAACATATATTTATTTGACATTAATTTTTTAAGTAGACGTCCGGAATCGGGCCTTAAATTTCTATCGTACCTACTTTTATATTTGAATTAACTCAAAAACCATGAACTCTACATAAAAACAAATTTCATATTCGTCATTCTTGTTAAATTTAGCATCTAACTCATATAAAGTTATCTAGTTTTGTTATATAAATATTTTAGGTAAAAATCGGGCTTGTTGTTTTGTCGGGCCTTAAATTTCTAGCGTACCTACTTTTACATTTGAAATAACTCAATAACCATTAAGTCTACATAAAAACAAATTTCATATTCGTGATTCTTGTTAAATTTAGCATCTAACTCATACAAAGTTATCTAGTTTTGTTAAATTAAATATTTTAGGTAAAAATCGGGCTTGTTGTTTTGTCGGGCCTTAAATTTCTAGCGTACCTACTTTTACATTGGAAATAACTCAATAACCATTAAGTCTACATAAAAACAAATTTCATATTCGTGATTCTTGTTAAATTTAGCATCTAACTCATACAAAGTTATCTAGTTTTGTTAATATAAATATTTTAGGTAAAAATCGGGCTTGTTGTTTTGTCGGGCCTTAAAATTCTAGCGTACCTACTTTTACATAGGAAATAACTCAATAACCATTAAGTCTACATAAAAACAAATTTCATATTCGTGATTCTTGTTAAATTTAGCATCTAACTCATATAAAGTTATCTAGTTTTGTTAATATAAATATTTTAGGTAAAAATCGGGCTTGTTGTTTTGTCGGGCCTTAAATTTCTAGCGTACCTACTTTTACATTTGAAATAACTCAATAACCATTAAGTCTACATAAAAACAAATTTCATATTCGTGATTCTTGTTAAATTTAGCATCTAACTCATACAAAGTTATCTAGTTTTGTTAATATAAATATTTTAGGTAAAAATCGGGCTTGTTGTTTTGTCGGGCCTTAAATTTCTAGCGTACCTACTTTTACATTTGAAATAACTCAATAACTATTAAGTCTACATAAAAACAAATTTCATATTCGTGATTCTTGTTAAATTTAGCATCTAACTCATATAAAGTTATCTAGTTTTGTTAATATAAATATTTTAGGTAAAAATCGGGCTTGTTGTTTTGTCGGGCCTTAAATTTCTAGCGTACCTACTTTTACATTTGAACGATCATTCCTTGCAAAAAAATAAAATAAAGGGTACTACTCCTCTAAGCGCTTAAAATTGGGAGTTTATTTGGCTTTTCGTACAAATGGTGTACCATACGTTTAGTTAAAATTGAACGATTCTGGATTTACAAAAAAGCTTCTACCATGAGGTAATTCCATGTCTTTATTTACTAATTTCTTTAAAGATTTAGAGAGAAAGCTTACAAAGACATGCAATGGACTTTACATGAAATGCAATCCAAATCAAACACAATGATGAGACGAAAAAAAATTGCCTGGAAGAGCAAGTTTAGTAAATCTGCCAAAGCTCAAATGCCAGCAAATTTAAGGTGCAAGTATTTGAAAACCTGTTAATTACTTCTTAGATAACAATAGATTTTATATTTTAAAACAGTGGCTGTGACTACTGCGAGGAATGGTACCATCAAGATTCACAAGGTATTTCATTCGACAACAGTTAGACATTACTAAAGATCAGAAAGTAACTTATCGTACTGATTTAGCATCTCTATACTATTCTTGATTAAACTTGAAAGTATGACTGAAGAATACTTTCTAACAAATGATCTAAAAGGTATAGTAAGTATTTCAGAATTAAGAGTAATTACTTCTAAAAAAATTATTAGTTCTGTTACCTTGTAGTCGTATATTCTGCCTGAAAATTAAAATCAACCTACCTTTTTAATGGTTTCCATCCTAGATTGGTAATATTTCAACAGTCATCTTTCCGTACTGTTTGAATTTCTAGGCAGGAAGTAAAATGTGGGCAGTAACAGTTTCAGAAGTGATGACGGAATTTTCCTGGTTTTTCATCCTAGCAAGACTGCTAACAAAGGTAAGTTGTATTTCTGTGGTAGCTATAACCTCTGAGAATGTGTAGCCAACAGTATCAGTAGCAATATTGAAGGGATTAATCCTGCACCAGAGGGAGTTATTTGTAAACAATATATCTTGAGGGCGGTATGATTCAAGCAAAGTTTTGTGACATGTGCAGTTATAGTGCTGAATATATATAGCGATGGAACAATGATTTTGCTGCAGAACTTGCTTTTTTTTTACATTTATCCTGCTGTGATGACACATCTTCGTCACTTTAGCTAACTTCCTAAGCAGCTCTTTTGAGAAGAGGAAAAATAGTTAGATGTTAGTTAAAAGTCTTTTTGATAAAAGCCATATCTTAACTAGAAATATAAAAGTTACCAGCAGAAGTAATCAAAAGCAATATCTTGTTTAAACTTACACTCTTGAGACAGTGAATAAGACCCCTGCCATTGACCTGTGAAAAAGAACAGTTTACGAAGAATTGACTGAATATATCGTGTAACAACAAATAATTACAACTACCATTTGGAAGCAGGTGTTTGGCAGCGTAATGTTCCATTCTTTTTCTGCAGCTCTTCAAGATAAGTTTGGTTGTTCAAGAAACTCAGTTCCTCGATTGGTTGCGTTTCACAGCTATTCAGCTGTATCGTGAAATGGCTTTCATTTACCTAGAATTTCTCCAATACAAAATTTGTTCATAATTTTTGCCATTCTCAGAATCTTTTGTAAAATGTACTTAAGAGGTTGAATGCTGTCAAGTAGATTTTCACTCTGCAGATAGCTGGTCAACATTCCATGGTTGAATACCTAGAATTATAAGAAATATATAGAAATTACACAGATTATGATCAGTCAATCATAAATTTTTGTTTAATACATTGTTTTCATGAATGGGTTGGTACCATTGCACAAGTAATTTCCATCTAATACAGGTACGAGAACAATAAAAATGTTTTTTGTCAAGTGCTTTTTTATTCCATGGCATTTCTAAAGAACCATGTTAAATGTAGGAATAAACTGATAAAATACAAAAACTTTCTGTTAATGACCTTCTCAATACCAATTTCCAGTATTTTCTTGACAAAAAAAAGTGATCTCCAAGACTGTTAGGGTTGCATATATTCACACACAACATACATTTCCCACAAAGGGAACCAATAGAAGGCAATATGACACCTGAATTTAAAGATTTTTAATGATTTACTTGAATTGTTTGCAATCAAAATAAGTTTACCTGACTAAAGCAACTCTTTTTATAAAGGGAACAAGCTGGTTTGCAAGTTTTTTTTTTTTCAGATTAACAGTCTCACTTTAGAAGTATATGTGTACCTTGGCATTTGTGGGTTTTGAAGACTGGATCAGAAATACATTTATTGCAACGAAATGGGTAAAAGTTTGCAACCAGGCTGTTGTTAGAATCAATGAGTCTGAATAAAAGAAAATGCAGTCAAATTTTAACACTAACATACAAATGGTAAATGTTAACTACTTGAATCGTTAATGAAGCCAATTTCTTCTTTAGGTGCCCTTTGATATAACAAGGCTTTTTCTTAACAGGTTCACGCAAGAAAGATGTCAGATAAAATTCTTCTGATTTAGGGGCTACCATTTCAGTTATCTTGAATACCTTTATAATACTGCAAGTTCACTCAGCCAAACACTGGCAAAAAAATTACAAAATGCAAATTAAATTTTCCTTACCTACTAGTGCTAAAGAGGTAAAATTGTTGAAGTTGAAGATCACAGCAATTTGTTCCCATATTCATTGGATGCTTGAGCCTGACGATGGCCATGTAGCGATGCACAAGTGATGGAATATCGCCACTAAAGAAAAACATGTCTGGTATTTTAGGGTTCAAGATCAGCAAGAACCATGTTGCTTACACCAGGCACATCTAAGATTCAGCGTTGTCAAAATTGGCATTCATTTTGTCTTTGGGGCTGTACGTTGCCTGAATTGTTCTACGGCTGGAATACAACAAAACATTATAACAAAGGCCCCGTTCCAAATAGCACTGCATTTTAATGTTTTATCAACGTACCAGCATTATATGTAAAAAGAATATTTTTGGCTTCTTCAACAATCAAATCAGATGATCGTTCATTGTCCATCCAGGAACAGCAGTGAACCAAAACAAAAATCCTGAAAGAAAAACATATGATAAAGATTGTTTTTTATACCGCTATGCCAAACAACTTAATAAAAGGGAAATAAAAGTTATGCTTACAACATTGCTCAGGAGCATTTTCTAGAACTTCAGATGTTTTAGATACGTGACAACACACCTTCGCTGCCGGACTTCGTCTGAAGTTTAGCATAGGCAAAAAAATTGGCGGGAACTACTAGTGAGGCTGCGTTGCCTAACCGTTATTTATCTAATGGTTTTAACATGGTGAACAACAAATTTCATTTTCGTGAATCTTGTTAAATTTTGAATCTAAATCGTATATAATAACATATATTTATTTGACATTAATTTTTAAGTAGACGTCCGGAATCGGGCCTTAAATTTCTATCGTACCTACTTTTATATTTGAATTAACTCAAAAACCATGAACTCTACATAAAAACAAATTTCATATTCGTCATTCTTGTTAAATTTAGCATCTAACTCATATAAAGTTATCTAGTTTTGTTATATAAATATTTTAGGTAAAAATCGGGCTTGTTGTTTTGTCGGGCCTTAAATTTCTAGCGTACCTACTTTTACATTTGAAATAACTCAATAACCATTAAGTCTACATAAAAACAAATTTCATATTCGTGATTCTTGTTAAATTTAGCATCTAACTCATACAAAGTTATCTAGTTTTGTTAAATTAAATATTTTAGGTAAAAATCGGGCTTGTTGTTTTGTCGGGCCTTAAATTTCTAGCGTACCTACTTTTACATTGGAAATAACTCAATAACCATTAAGTCTACATAAAAACAAATTTCATATTCGTGATTCTTGTTAAATTTAGCATCTAACTCATACAAAGTTATCTAGTTTTGTTAATATAAATATTTTAGGTAAAAATCGGGCTTGTTGTTTTGTCGGGCCTTAAAATTCTAGCGTACCTACTTTTACATTGGAAATAACTCAATAACCATTAAGTCTACATAAAAACAAATTTCATATTCGTGATTCTTGTTAAATTTAGCATCTAACTCATATAAAGTTATCTAGTTTTGTTAATATAAATATTTTAGGTAAAAATCGGGCTTGTTGTTTTGTCGGGCCTTAAATTTCTAGCGTACCTACTTTTACATTTGAAATAACTCAATAACCATTAAGTCTACATAAAAACAAATTTCATATTCGTGATTCTTGTTAAATTTAGCATCTAACTCATACAAAGTTATCTAGTTTTGTTAATATAAATATTTTAGGTAAAAATCGGGCTTGTTGTTTTGTCGGGCCTTAAATTTCTAGCGTACCTACTTTTACATTTGAAATAACTCAATAACTATTAAGTCTACATAAAAACAAATTTCATATTCGTGATTCTTGTTAAATTTAGCATCTAACTCATATAAAGTTATCTAGTTTTGTTAATATAAATATTTTAGGTAAAAATCGGGCTTGTTGTTTTGTCGGGCCTTAAATTTCTAGCGTACCTACTTTTACATTTGAACGATCATTCCTTGCAAAAAAATAAAATAAAGGGTACTACTCCTCTAAGCGCTTAAAATTGGGAGTTTATTTGGCTTTTCGTACAAATGGTGTACCATACGTTTAGTTAAAATTGAACGATTCTGGATTTACAAAAAAGCTTCTACCATGAGGTAATTCCATGTCTTTATTTACTAATTTCTTTAAAGATTTAGAGAGAAAGCTTACAAAGACATGCAATGGACTTTACATGAAATGCAATCCAAATCAAACACAATGATGAGACGAAAAAAAATTGCCTGGAAGAGCAAGTTTAGTAAATCTGCCAAAGCTCAAATGCCAGCAAATTTAAGGTGCAAGTATTTGAAAACCTGTTAATTACTTCTTAGATAACAATAGATTTTATATTTTAAAACAGTGGCTGTGACTACTGCGAGGAATGGTACCATCAAGATTCACAAGGTATTTCATTCGACAACAGTTAGACATTACTAAAGATCAGAAAGTAACTTATCGTACTGATTTAGCATCTCTATACTATTCTTGATTAAACTTGAAAGTATGACTGAAGAATACTTTCTAACAAATGATCTAAAAGGTATAGTAAGTATTTCAGAATTAAGAGTAATTACTTCTAAAAAAATTATTAGTTCTGTTACCTTGTAGTCGTATATTCTGCCTGAAAATTAAAATCAACCTACCTTTTTAATGGTTTCCATCCTAGATTGGTAATATTTCAACAGTCATCTTTCCGTACTGTTTGAATTTCTAGGCAGGAAGTAAAATGTGGGCAGTAACAGTTTCAGAAGTGATGACGGAATTTTCCTGGTTTTTCATCCTAGCAAGACTGCTAACAAAGGTAAGTTGTATTTCTGTGGTAGCTATAACCTCTGAGAATGTGTAGCCAACAGTATCAGTAGCAATATTGAAGGGATTAATCCTGCACCAGAGGGAGTTATTTGTAAACAATATATCTTGAGGGCGGTATGATTCAAGCAAAGTTTTGTGACATGTGCAGTTATAGTGCTGAATATATATAGCGATGGAACAATGATTTTGCTGCAGAACTTGCTTTTTTTTACATTTATCCTGCTGTGATGACACATCTTCGTCACTTTAGCTAACTTCCTAAGCAGCTCTTTTGAGAAGAGGAAAAAAAGTTAGATGTTAGTTAAAAGTCTTTTTGATAAAAGCCATATCTTAACTAGAAATATAAAAGTTACCAGCAGAAGTAATCAAAAGCAATATCTTGTTTAAACTTACACTCTTGAGACAGTGAATAAGACCCCTGCCATTGACCTGTGAAAAAGAACAGTTTACGAAGAATTGACTGAATATATCGTGTAACAACAAATAATTACAACTACCATTTGGAAGCAGGTGTTTGGCAGCGTAATGTTCCATTCTTTTTCTGCAGCTCTTCAAGATAAGTTTGGTTGTTCAAGAAACTCAGTTCCTCGATTGGTTGCGTTTCACAGCTATTCAGCTGTATCGTGAAATGGCTTTCATTTACCTAGAATTTCTCCAATACAAAATTTGTTCATAATTTTTGCCATTCTCAGAATCTTTTGTAAAATGTACTTAAGAGGTTGAATGCTGTCAAGTAGATTTTCACTCTGCAGATAGCTGGTCAACATTCCATGGTTGAATACCTAGAATTATAAGAAATATATAGAAATTACACAGATTATGATCAGTCAATCATAAATTTTTGTTTAATACATTGTTTTCATGAATGGGTTGGTACCATTGCACAAGTAATTTCCATCTAATACAGGTACGAGAACAATAAAAATGTTTTTTGTCAAGTGCTTTTTTATTCCATGGCATTTCTAAAGAACCATGTTAAATGTAGGAATAAACTGATAAAATACAAAAACTTTCTGTTAATGACCTTCTCAATACCAATTTCCAGTATTTTCTTGACAAAAAAAAGTGATCTCCAAGACTGTTAGGGTTGCATATATTCACACACAACATACATTTCCCACAAAGGGAACCAATAGAAGGCAATATGACACCTGAATTTAAAGATTTTTAATGATTTACTTGAATTGTTTGCAATCAAAATAAGTTTACCTGACTAAAGCAACTCTTTTTATAAAGGGAACAAGCTGGTTTGCAAGTTTTTTTTTTTTCAGATTAACAGTCTCACTTTAGAAGTA
The DNA here is from genome assembly GCF_022539665.2 of Daphnia carinata. Lineage (NCBI taxonomy): Eukaryota > Metazoa > Arthropoda > Branchiopoda > Diplostraca > Daphniidae > Daphnia > Daphnia carinata. The sequence goes on along the minus strand of NC_081339.1, from coordinate 5,982,571 downwards.
TATGTGTACCTTGGCATTTGTGGGTTTTGAAGACTGGATCAGAAATACATTTATTGCAACGAAATGGGTAAAAGTTTGCAACCAGGCTGTTGTTAGAATCAATGAGTCTGAATAAAAGAAAATGCAGTCAAATTTTAACACTAACATACAAATGGTAAATGTTAACTACTTGAATCGTTAATGAAGCCAATTTCTTCTTTAGGTGCCCTTTGATATAACAAGGCTTTTTCTTAACAGGTTCACGCAAGAAAGATGTCAGATAAAATTCTTCTGATTTAGGGGCTACCATTTCAGTTATCTTGAATACCTTTATAATACTGCAAGTTCACTCAGCCAAACACTGGCAAAAAAATTACAAAATGCAAATTAAATTTTCCTTACCTACTAGTGCTAAAGAGGTAAAATTGTTGAAGTTGAAGATCACAGCAATTTGTTCCCATATTCATTGGATGCTTGAGCCTGACGATGGCCATGTAGCGATGCACAAGTGATGGAATATCGCCACTAAAGAAAAACATGTCTGGTATTTTAGGGTTCAAGATCAGCAAGAACCATGTTGCTTACACCAGGCACATCTAAGATTCAGCGTTGTCAAAATTGGCATTCATTTTGTCTTTGGGGCTGTACGTTGCCTGAATTGTTCTACGGCTGGAATACAACAAAACATTATAACAAAGGCCCCGTTCCAAATAGCACTGCATTTTAATGTTTTATCAACGTACCAGCATTATATGTAAAAAGAATATTTTTGGCTTCTTCAACAATCAAATCAGATGATCGTTCATTGTCCATCCAGGAACAGCAGTGAACCAAAACAAAAATCCTGAAAGAAAAACATATGATAAAGATTGTTTTTTATACCGCTATGCCAAACAACTTAATAAAAGGGAAATAAAAGTTATGCTTACAACATTGCTCAGGAGCATTTTCTAGAACTTCAGATGTTTTAGATACGTGACAACACACCTTCGCTGCCGGACTTCGTCTGAAGTTTAGCATAGGCAAAAAAATTGGCGGGAACTACTAGTGAGGCTGCGTTGCCTAACCGTTATTTATCTAATGGTTTTAACATGGTGAACAACAAATTTCATTTTCGTGAATCTTGTTAAATTTTGAATCTAAATCGTATATAATAACATATATTTATTTGACATTAATTTTTTAAGTAGACGTCCGGAATCGGGCCTTAAATTTCTATCGTACCTACTTTTATATTTGAATTAACTCAAAAACCATGAACTCTACATAAAAACAAATTTCATATTCGTCATTCTTGTTAAATTTAGCATCTAACTCATATAAAGTTATCTAGTTTTGTTATATAAATATTTTAGGTAAAAATCGGGCTTGTTGTTTTGTCGGGCCTTAAATTTCTAGCGTACCTACTTTTACATTTGAAATAACTCAATAACCATTAAGTCTACATAAAAACAAATTTCATATTCGTGATTCTTGTTAAATTTAGCATCTAACTCATACAAAGTTATCTAGTTTTGTTAAATTAAATATTTTAGGTAAAAATCGGGCTTGTTGTTTTGTCGGGCCTTAAATTTCTAGCGTACCTACTTTTACATTGGAAATAACTCAATAACCATTAAGTCTACATAAAAACAAATTTCATATTCGTGATTCTTGTTAAATTTAGCATCTAACTCATACAAAGTTATCTAGTTTTGTTAATATAAATATTTTAGGTAAAAATCGGGCTTGTTGTTTTGTCGGGCCTTAAAATTCTAGCGTACCTACTTTTACATTGGAAATAACTCAATAACCATTAAGTCTACATAAAAACAAATTTCATATTCGTGATTCTTGTTAAATTTAGCATCTAACTCATATAAAGTTATCTAGTTTTGTTAATATAAATATTTTAGGTAAAAATCGGGCTTGTTGTTTTGTCGGGCCTTAAATTTCTAGCGTACCTACTTTTACATTTGAAATAACTCAATAACCATTAAGTCTACATAAAAACAAATTTCATATTCGTGATTCTTGTTAAATTTAGCATCTAACTCATACAAAGTTATCTAGTTTTGTTAATATAAATATTTTAGGTAAAAATCGGGCTTGTTGTTTTGTCGGGCCTTAAATTTCTAGCGTACCTACTTTTACATTTGAAATAACTCAATAACTATTAAGTCTACATAAAAACAAATTTCATATTCGTGATTCTTGTTAAATTTAGCATCTAACTCATATAAAGTTATCTAGTTTTGTTAATATAAATATTTTAGGTAAAAATCGGGCTTGTTGTTTTGTCGGGCCTTAAATTCGGGCTTGTTGTTTTGTCGGGCCTTAAATTTCTAGCGTACCTACTTTTACATTTGAACGATCATTCCTTGCAAAAAAATAAAATAAAGGGTACTACTCCTCTAAGCGCTTAAAATTGGGAGTTTATTTGGCTTTTCGTACAAATGGTGTACCATACGTTTAGTTAAAATTGAACGATTCTGGATTTACAAAAAAGCTTCTACCATGAGGTAATTCCATGTCTTTATTTACTAATTTCTTTAAAGATTTAGAGAGAAAGCTTACAAAGACATGCAATGGACTTTACATGAAATGCAATCCAAATCAAACACAATGATGAGACGAAAAAAAATTGCCTGGAAGAGCAAGTTTAGTAAATCTGCCAAAGCTCAAATGCCAGCAAATTTAAGGTGCAAGTATTTGAAAACCTGTTAATTACTTCTTAGATAACAATAGATTTTATATTTTAAAACAGTGGCTGTGACTACTGCGAGGAATGGTACCATCAAGATTCACAAGGTATTTCATTCGACAACAGTTAGACATTACTAAAGATCAGAAAGTAACTTATCGTACTGATTTAGCATCTCTATACTATTCTTGATTAAACTTGAAAGTATGACTGAAGAATACTTTCTAACAAATGATCTAAAAGGTATAGTAAGTATTTCAGAATTAAGAGTAATTACTTCTAAAAAAATTATTAGTTCTGTTACCTTGTAGTCGTATATTCTGCCTGAAAATTAAAATCAACCTACCTTTTTAATGGTTTCCATCCTAGATTGGTAATATTTCAACAGTCATCTTTCCGTACTGTTTGAATTTCTAGGCAGGAAGTAAAATGTGGGCAGTAACAGTTTCAGAAGTGATGACGGAATTTTCCTGGTTTTTCATCCTAGCAAGACTGCTAACAAAGGTAAGTTGTATTTCTGTGGTAGCTATAACCTCTGAGAATGTGTAGCCAACAGTATCAGTAGCAATATTGAAGGGATTAATCCTGCACCAGAGGGAGTTATTTGTAAACAATATATCTTGAGGGCGGTATGATTCAAGCAAAGTTTTGTGACATGTGCAGTTATAGTGCTGAATATATATAGCGATGGAACAATGATTTTGCTGCAGAACTTGCTTTTTTTTACATTTATCCTGCTGTGATGACACATCTTCGTCACTTTAGCTAACTTCCTAAGCAGCTCTTTTGAGAAGAGGAAAAAAAGTTAGATGTTAGTTAAAAGTCTTTTTGATAAAAGCCATATCTTAACTAGAAATATAAAAGTTACCAGCAGAAGTAATCAAAAGCAATATCTTGTTTAAACTTACACTCTTGAGACAGTGAATAAGACCCCTGCCATTGACCTGTGAAAAAGAACAGTTTACGAAGAATTGACTGAATATATCGTGTAACAACAAATAATTACAACTACCATTTGGAAGCAGGTGTTTGGCAGCGTAATGTTCCATTCTTTTTCTGCAGCTCTTCAAGATAAGTTTGGTTGTTCAAGAAACTCAGTTCCTCGATTGGTTGCGTTTCACAGCTATTCAGCTGTATCGTGAAATGGCTTTCATTTACCTAGAATTTCTCCAATACAAAATTTGTTCATAATTTTTGCCATTCTCAGAATCTTTTGTAAAATGTACTTAAGAGGTTGAATGCTGTCAAGTAGATTTTCACTCTGCAGATAGCTGGTCAACATTCCATGGTTGAATACCTAGAATTATAAGAAATATATAGAAATTACACAGATTATGATCAGTCAATCATAAATTTTTGTTTAATACATTGTTTTCATGAATGGGTTGGTACCATTGCACAAGTAATTTCCATCTAATACAGGTACGAGAACAATAAAAATGTTTTTTGTCAAGTGCTTTTTTATTCCATGGCATTTCTAAACAACCATGTTAAATGTAGGAATAAACTGATAAAATACAAAAACTTTCTGTTAATGACCTTCTCAATACCAATTTCCAGTATTTTCTTGACAAAAAAAAGTGATCTCCAAGACTGTTAGGGTTGCATATATTCACACACAACATACATTTCCCACAAAGGGAACCAATAGAAGGCAATATGACACCTGAATTTAAAGATTTTTAATGATTTACTTGAATTGTTTGCAATCAAAATAAGTTTACCTGACTAAAGCAACTCTTTTTATAAAGGGAACAAGCTGGTTTGCAAGTTTTTTTTTTTTCAGATTAACAGTCTCACTTTAGAAGTATATGTGTACCTTGGCATTTGTGGGTTTTGAAGACTGGATCAGAAATACATTTATTGCAACGAAATGGGTAAAAGTTTGCAACCAGGCTGTTGTTAGAATCAATGAGTCTGAATAAAAGAAAATGCAGTCAAATTTTAACACTAACATACAAATGGTAAATGTTAACTACTTGAATCGTTAATGAAGCCAATTTCTTCTTTAGGTGCCCTTTGATATAACAAGGCTTTTTCTTAACAGGTTCACGCAAGAAAGATGTCAGATAAAATTCTTCTGATTTAGGGGCTACCATTTCAGTTATCTTGAATACCTTTATAATACTGCAAGTTCACTCAGCCAAACACTGGCAAAAAAATTACAAAATGCAAATTAAATTTTCCTTACCTACTAGTGCTAAAGAGGTAAAATTGTTGAAGTTGAAGATCACAGCAATTTGTTCCCATATTCATTGGATGCTTGAGCCTGACGATGGCCATGTAGCGATGCACAAGTGATGGAATATCGCCACTAAAGAAAAACATGTCTGGTATTTTAGGGTTCAAGATCAGCAAGAACCATGTTGCTTACACCAGGCACATCTAAGATTCAGCGTTGTCAAAATTGGCATTCATTTTGTCTTTGGGGCTGTACGTTGCCTGAATTGTTCTACGGCTGGAATACAACAAAACATTATAACAAAGGCCCCGTTCCAAATAGCACTGCATTTTAATGTTTTATCAACGTACCAGCATTATATGTAAAAAGAATATTTTTGGCTTCTTCAACAATCAAATCAGATGATCGTTCATTGTCCATCCAGGAACAGCAGTGAACCAAAACAAAAATCCTGAAAGAAAAACATATGATAAAGATTGTTTTTTATACCGCTATGCCAAACAACTTAATAAAAGGGAAATAAAAGTTATGCTTACAACATTGCTCAGGAGCATTTTCTAGAACTTCAGATGTTTTAGATACGTGACAACACACCTTCGCTGCCGGACTTCGTCTGAAGTTTAGCATAGGCAAAAAAATTGGCGGGAACTACTAGTGAGGCTGCGTTGCCTAACCGTTATTTATCTAATGGTTTTAACATGGTATAACATGGTGAACAACAAATTTCATTTTCGTGAATCTTGTTAAATTTTGAATCTAAATCGTATATAATAACATATATTTATTTGACATTAATTTTTTAAGTAGACGTCCGGAATCGGGCCTTAAATTTCTATCGTACCTACTTTTATATTTGAATTAACTCAAAAACCATGAACTCTACATAAAAACAAATTTCATATTCGTCATTCTTGTTAAATTTAGCATCTAACTCATATAAAGTTATCTAGTTTTGTTATATAAATATTTTAGGTAAAAATCGGGCTTGTTGTTTTGTCGGGCCTTAAATTTCTAGCGTACCTACTTTTACATTTGAAATAACTCAATAACCATTAAGTCTACATAAAAACAAATTTCATATTCGTGATTCTTGTTAAATTTAGCATCTAACTCATACAAAGTTATCTAGTTTTGTTAAATTAAATATTTTAGGTAAAAATCGGGCTTGTTGTTTTGTCGGGCCTTAAATTTCTAGCGTACCTACTTTTACATTGGAAATAACTCAATAACCATTAAGTCTACATAAAAACAAATTTCATATTCGTGATTCTTGTTAAATTTAGCATCTAACTCATACAAAGTTATCTAGTTTTGTTAATATAAATATTTTAGGTAAAAATCGGGCTTGTTGTTTTGTCGGGCCTTAAAATTCTAGCGTACCTACTTTTACATTGGAAATAACTCAATAACCATTAAGTCTACATAAAAACAAATTTCATATTCGTGATTCTTGTTAAATTTAGCATCTAACTCATATAAAGTTATCTAGTTTTGTTAATATAAATATTTTAGGTAAAAATCGGGCTTGTTGTTTTGTCGGGCCTTAAATTTCTAGCGTACCTACTTTTACATTTGAAATAACTCAATAACCATTAAGTCTACATAAAAACAAATTTCATATTCGTGATTCTTGTTAAATTTAGCATCTAACTCATATAAAGTTATCTAGTTTTGTTAATATAAATATTTTAGGTAAAAATCGGGCTTGTTGTTTTGTCGGGCCTTAAATTTCTAGCGTACCTACTTTTACATTTGAAATAACTCAATAACCATTAAGTCTACATAAAAACAAATTTCATATTCGTGATTCTTGTATTTAGCATCTAACTCATATAAAGTTATCTAGTTTTGTTAATATAAATATTTTAGGTAAAAATCGGGCTTGTTGTTTTGTCGGGCCTTAAATTTCTAGCGTACCTACTTTTACATTTGAAATAACTCAATAACTATTAAGTCTACATAAAAACAAATTTCATATTCGTGATTCTTGTTAAATTTAGCATCTAACTCATATAAAGTTATCTAGTTTAATATAATATATTTTAGGTAAAAATCGGGCTTGTTGTTTTGTCGGGCCTTAAATTTCTAGCGTACCTACTTTTACATTTGAACGATCATTCCTTGCAAAAAAATAAAATAAAGGGTACTACTCCTCTAAGCGCTTAAAATTGGGAGTTTATTTGGCTTTTCGTACAAATGGTGTACCATACGTTTAGTTAAAATTGAACGATTCTGGATTTACAAAAAAGCTTCTACCATGAGGTAATTCCATGTCTTTATTTACTAATTTCTTTAAAGATTTAGAGAGAAAGCTTACAAAGACATGCAATGGACTTTACATGAAATGCAATCCAAATCAAACACAATGATGAGACGAAAAAAAATTGCCTGGAAGAGCAAGTTTAGTAAATCTGCCAAAGCTCAAATGCCAGCAAATTTAAGGTGCAAGTATTTGAAAACCTGTTAATTACTTCTTAGATAACAATAGATTTTATATTTTAAAACAGTGGCTGTGACTACTGCGAGGAATGGTACCATCAAGATTCACAAGGTATTTCATTCGACAACAGTTAGACATTACTAAAGATCAGAAAGTAACTTATCGTACTGATTTAGCATCTCTATACTATTCTTGATTAAACTTGAAAGTATGACTGAAGAATACTTTCTAACAAATGATCTAAAAGGTATAGTAAGTATTTCAGAATTAAGAGTAATTACTTCTAAAAAAATTATTAGTTCTGTTACCTTGTAGTCGTATATTCTGCCTGAAAATTAAAATCAACCTACCTTTTTAATGGTTTCCATCCTAGATTGGTAATATTTCAACAGTCATCTTTCCGTACTGTTTGAATTTCTAGGCAGGAAGTAAAATGTGGGCAGTAACAGTTTCAGAAGTGATGACGGAATTTTCCTGGTTTTTCATCCTAGCAAGACTGCTAACAAAGGTAAGTTGTATTTCTGTGGTAGCTATAACCTCTGAGAATGTGTAGCCAACAGTATCAGTAGCAATATTGAAGGGATTAATCCTGCACCAGAGGGAGTTATTTGTAAACAATATATCTTGAGGGCGGTATGATTCAAGCAAAGTTTTGTGACATGTGCAGTTATAGTGCTGAATATATATAGCGATGGAACAATGATTTTGCTGCAGAACTTGCTTTTTTTTACATTTATCCTGCTGTGATGACACATCTTCGTCACTTTAGCTAACTTCCTAAGCAGCTCTTTTGAGAAGAGGAAAAAAAGTTAGATGTTAGTTAAAAGTCTTTTTGATAAAAGCCATATCTTAACTAGAAATATAAAAGTTACCAGCAGAAGTAATCAAAAGCAATATCTTGTTTAAACTTACACTCTTGAGACAGTGAATAAGACCCCTGCCATTGACCTGTGAAAAAGAACAGTTTACGAAGAATTGACTGAATATATCGTGTAACAACAAATAATTACAACTACCATTTGGAAGCAGGTGTTTGGCAGCGTAATGTTCCATTCTTTTTCTGCAGCTCTTCAAGATAAGTTTGGTTGTTCAAGAAACTCAGTTCCTCGATTGGTTGCGTTTCACAGCTATTCAGCTGTATCGTGAAATGGCTTTCATTTACCTAGAATTTCTCCAATACAAAATTTGTTCATAATTTTTGCCATTCTCAGAATCTTTTGTAAAATGTACTTAAGAGGTTGAATGCTGTCAAGTAGATTTTCACTCTGCAGATAGCTGGTCAACATTCCATGGTTGAATACCTAGAATTATAAGAAATATATAGAAATTACACAGATTATGATCAGTCAATCATAAATTTTTGTTTAATACATTGTTTTCATGAATGGGTTGGTACCATTGCACAAGTAATTTCCATCTAATACAGGTACGAGAACAATAAAAATGTTTTTTGTCAAGTGCTTTTTTATTCCATGGCATTTCTAAAGAACCATGTTAAATGTAGGAATAAACTGATAAAATACAAAAACTTTCTGTTAATGACCTTCTCAATACCAATTTCCAGTATTTTCTTGACAAAAAAAAGTGATCTCCAAGACTGTTAGGGTTGCATATATTCACACACAACATACATTTCCCACAAAGGGAACCAATAGAAGGCAATATGACACCTGAATTTAAAGATTTTTAATGATTTACTTGAATTGTTTGCAATCAAAATAAGTTTACCTGACTAAAGCAACTCTTTTTATAAAGGGAACAAGCTGGTTTGCAAGTTTTTTTTTTTTCAGATTAACAGTCTCACTTTAGAAGTATATGTGTACCTTGGCATTTGTGGGTTTTGAAGACTGGATCAGAAATACATTTATTGCAACGAAATGGGTAAAAGTTTGCAACCAGGCTGTTGTTAGAATCAATGAGTCTGAATAAAAGAAAATGCAGTCAAATTTTAACACTAACATACAAATGGTAAATGTTAACTACTTGAATCGTTAATGAAGCCAATTTCTTCTTTAGGTGCCCTTTGATATAACAAGGCTTTTTCTTAACAGGTTCACGCAAGAAAGATGTCAGATAAAATTCTTCTGATTTAGGGGCTACCATTTCAGTTATCTTGAATACCTTTATAATACTGCAAGTTCACTCAGCCAAACACTGGCAAAAAAATTACAAAATGCAAATTAAATTTTCCTTACCTACTAGTGCTAAAGAGGTAAAATTGTTGAAGTTGAAGATCACAGCAATTTGTTCCCATATTCATTGGATGCTTGAGCCTGACGATGGCCATGTAGCGATGCACAAGTGATGGAATATCGCCACTAAAGAAAAACATGTCTGGTATTTTAGGGTTCAAGATCAGCAAGAACCATGTTGCTTACACCAGGCACATCTAAGATTCAGCGTTGTCAAAATTGGCATTCATTTTGTCTTTGGGGCTGTACGTTGCCTGAATTGTTCTACGGCTGGAATACAACAAAACATTATAACAAAGGCCCCGTTCCAAATAGCACTGCATTTTAATGTTTTATCAACGTACCAGCATTATATGTAAAAAGAATATTTTTGGCTTCTTCAACAATCAAATCAGATGATCGTTCATTGTCCATCCAGGAACAGCAGTGAACCAAAACAAAAATCCTGAAAGAAAAACATATGATAAAGATTGTTTTTTATACCGCTATGCCAAACAACTTAATAAAAGGGAAATAAAAGTTATGCTTACAACATTGCTCAGGAGCATTTTCTAGAACTTCAGATGTTTTAGATACGTGACAACACACCTTCGCTGCCGGACTTCGTCTGAAGTTTAGCATAGGCAAAAAAATTGGCGGGAACTACTAGTGAGGCTGCGTTGCCTAACCGTTATTTATCTAATGGTTTTAACATGGTGAACAACAAATTTCATTTTCGTGAATCTTGTTAAATTTTGAATCTAAATCGTATATAATAACATATATTTATTTGACATTAATTTTTTAAGTAGACGTCCGGAATCGGGCCTTAAATTTCTATCGTACCTACTTTTATATTTGAATTAACTCAAAAACCATGAACTCTACATAAAAACAAATTTCATATTCGTCATTCTTGTTAAATTTAGCATCTAACTCATATAAAGTTATCTAGTTTTGTTATATAAATATTTTAGGTAAAAATCGGGCTTGTTGTTTTGTCGGGCCTTAAATTTCTAGCGTACCTACTTTTACATTTGAAATAACTCAATAACCATTAAGTCTACATAAAAACAAATTTCATATTCGTGATTCTTGTTAAATTTAGCATCTAACTCATACAAAGTTATCTAGTTTTGTTAAATTAAATATTTTAGGTAAAAATCGGGCTTGTTGTTTTGTCGGGCCTTAAATTTCTAGCGTACCTACTACTTTTACATTGGAAATAACTCAATAACCATTAAGTCTACATAAAAACAAATTTCATATTCGTGATTCTTGTTAAATTTAGCATCTAACTCATACAAAGTTATCTAGTTTTGTTAATATAAATATTTTAGGTAAAAATCGGGCTTGTTGTTTTGTCGGGCCTTAAAATTCTAGCGTACCTACTTTTACATTGGAAATAACTCAATAACCATTAAGTCTACATAAAAACAAATTTCATATTCGTGATTCTTGTTAAATTTAGCATCTAACTCATATGTTAGGTTAGGTTAGGGTTAGGTTAGGTTAGGTTAGGTTAGTTTAGGTTAGGTTAGGTTAGGTTAGGTTAGGTTAGGTTAGGTTAGGTTAGGTTAGGTTAGGTTAGGTTAGGTTAGGTTAGGTTAGGTTAGGTTAGGTTAGGTTAGGTTAGGTTAGGTTAGGTTAGGTTAGGTTAGGTTAGGTTAGGTTAGGTTAGGTTAGGTTAGGTTGGGTTAGGTTAGGTTAGGTTGGGTTAGGTTAGGTTAGGTTAGGTTAGGTTAGGTTAGGTTAGGTTAGGTTAGGTTAGGTTAGGTTAGGTTAGGTTAGGTTAGGTTAGGTTGGTTAGGTTAGGTTAGGTTAGGTTAGGTTAGGTTTGGTTAGGTTAGGTTAGGTTAGGTTAGGTTAGGTTAGGTTAGGTTAGGTTAGGTTAGGTTAGGTTAGGTTAGGTTAGGTTAGGTTAGGTTAGGTTAGGTTAGGTTGGGGTTAGGTTAGGTTAGGTTAGGTTAGGTTAGGTTAGGTTAGGTTAGGTTAGGTTAGGTTAGGTTAGGTTAGGTTAGGTTAGGTTAGGTTAGGTTAGGTTAGGTTAGGTTAGGTTAGGTTAGGTTAGGTTAGGTTAGGTTAGGTTAGGTTAGGTTAGGTTAGGTTGGGTTAGGTTAGGTTAGGTTAGGTTAGGTTAGGTTAGATTAGGTTAGGTTAGGTTAGGTTAGGTTAGGTTAGGTTAGGTTAGGTTAGGTTAGGTTAGGTTAGGTTAGGTTAGGTTAGGTTAGGTTAGGTTAGGTTAGGTTAGGTTAGGTTAGGTTAGGTTAGGTTAGGGGTTAGGTTAGGTTAGGTTAGGTTAGGTTAGGTTAGGTTAGGTTAGGTTAGGTTAGGTTAGGTTAGGTTAGGTTAGGTTAGGTTAGGTTAGGTTAGGTTAGGTTAGGTTAAGTTAGGTTAGGTTAGGTTAGGTTAGGTTAGGTTAGGTTAGGTTAGGTTAGGTTAGGTTAGGTTAGGTTAGGTTAGGTTAGGTTAGGTTAGGTTAGGTTAGGTTAGGTTAAGTTAGGTTAGGTTAGGTTAGGTTAGGTTAGGTTAGGTTAGGTTAGGTTAGAGTTAGGTTAATTGGTTGGGTTAGGTTAGGTTAGGTTAGGTTAAGGTTAGGTTAGGTTAGGTTAGGTTATGTTAGGTTAGGTAAGGTTAGGTTAGGTTAGGTTAGGTTAGGTTAGGTTAGGTTAGGTTAGGTTAGGTTAGGTTAGGTTAGGTTAGGTTAGGTTAGGTTAGGTTAGGTTAGGTTAGGTTAGGTTAGGTTAGGTTAGGTTAGTTTAGGTTAGGTTAGGTTAGGTTAGGTTAGGTTAGGTTAGGTTAGGTTAGGTTAGGTTAGGTTAGGTTAGGTTAGGTTAGGTTAGGTTAGGTTAGGTTAGGTTAGGTTAGGTTAGGTTAGGTTAGGTTAGGTTAGGTTAGGTTAGGTTAGGTTAGGTTAGGTTAGGTTAGGTTAGGTTAGGTTAGGTTAGGTTAGGTTAGGTTAGGTTAGGTTAGGTTAGGTTAGGTTAGGTTAGGTTAGGTTAGGTTAGGTTAGGTTGGGTTAGGTTAGGTTAGGTTAGGTTAGGTTAGGTTAGGTTAGGTTAGGTTAGGTTAGGTTAGGTTAGGTTAGGTTAGGTTAGGTTAGGTTAGGTTGGGTTAGGTTAGGTTGGGATTAGGTTAGGTTAGGTTAGGTTAGGTTAGGATTAGGATTAGGTTAGGTTAGGTTAGGTTAGGTTAGGTTAGGTTAGGTTGGGTTAGGTTGGGTTAGGTTAGGATTGGGTTAGGTTGGAAGTTAGGTTAGGTTAGGTTAGGTTAGGTTAGGTTAGGTTAGGTTAGGTTAGGTTAGGTTAGGTTAGGTTAGGTTAGGTTAGGTTAGGTTAGGTTAGGTTAGGTTAGGTTAGGTTAGGTTAGGTTAGGTTAGGTTAGGTTAGGTTAGGTTAGGTTAGGTTAGGTTAGGTTAGGTTAGGTTAGGTTAGGTTAGGTTAGGTTAGGTTAGGTTAGGTTAGGTTAGGTTAGGTTAGGTTAGGTTAGGTTAGGTTAGGTTAGGTTAGGTTAGGTTAGGTTGGGTTAGGTTAGGTTAGGTTAGGTTAGGTTAGGTTAGGTTAGGTTAGGTTAGGTTAGGTTAGGTTAGGTTAGGTTAGGTTAGGTTAGGTTAGGTTAGGTTAGGTTAGGTTAGGTTAGGTTAGGTTAGGTTAGGTTAGGTTAGGTTAGGTTAGGTTAGGTTGGGTTAGGTTAGGTTAGGTTAAGTTAGGTTAGGTTAGGTTAGGTTAGGTTAGGTTAGGTTAGGTTAGGTTAGGTTAGGTTAGGTTAGTTTAGGTTAGGTTAGGTTAGGTTAGGTTAGGTTAGGTTAGGTTAGGTTAGGTTAGGTTAGGTTAGGTTAGGTTAGGTTAGGTTAGGTTAGGTTAGGTTAGGTTAGGTTAGGTTAGGTTAGGTTAGGTTAGGTTAGGTTAGGTTAGGTTAGGTTAGGTTAGGTTAGGTTAGGTTAGGTTAGGTTAGGTTAGGTTAGGTTAGGTTAGGTTAGGTTAGGTTAGGTTAGGTTAGGTTAGGTTAGGTTAGGTTAGGTTAGGTTAGGTTAGGTTAGGTTAGGTTAGGTTAGGTTAGGTTAGGATAGGTTAGGTTAGGTTAGGTTAGGTTAGGTTAGGTTAGGTTAGGTTAGGTTAGGTTAGGTTAGGTTAGGTTAGGTTAGGTTAGGTTAGGTTAGGTTAGGTTAGGTTAGGTTAGGTTAGGTTAGGTTAGGTTAGGTTAGGTTAGGTTAGGTTAGGTTAGGTTAGGTTAGGTTAGGTTAGGTTAGGTTAGGTTAGGTTAGGTTAGGTTAGGTTAGGTTAGGTTAGGTTAGGTTAGGTTAGGTTAGGTTAGGTTAGGTTAGGTTAGGTTAGGTTAGGTTAGGTTAGGTTAGGTTAGGTTAGGTTAGGTTAGGTTAGGTTAGGTTAGGTTAGGTTAGGTTAGGTTAGGTTAGGTTAGGTTAGGTTAGGTTAGGTTAGGTTAGGTTAGGTTAGGTTAGGTTAGGTTAGGTTAGGTTAGGTTAGGTTAGGTTAGGTTAGGTTAGGTTAGGTTAGGTTAGGTTAGGTTAGGTTAGGTTGGGTTAGGTTGGGTTAGGTTAGGTTAGGTTAGGTTAGGTTGGGATTAGGTTAGGTTAGGTTAGGTTAGGTTAGGTTAGGTTAGGTTAGGTTAGGTTAGGTTAGGTTAGGTTAGGTTAGGTTAGGTTGGGTTAGGTTAGGTTAGGTTAGGTTAGGTTAGGTTAGGTTGGGTTAGGTTAGGTTAGGTTAGGTTAGGTTGGGATTAGGTTAGGTTA